>NW_027096874.1:0-80000 GCF_019320115.1 Miscanthus floridulus
CCAAAAATGGCTTTGTGTCCCTGCAGCAAGTGTGGTAATAGGAGAATGCAAAACTAGGAAGTCATGGGTATACATCTACACAAGAATGGGTTTACGCCAAACTACACCCGGTGGGTCCACCATGGTGAAGCCGATCATATGAGAGAGGAGGTGGTGAGACCATGCATCGAGGCTTTCGATGCTGATGCCGGGGTAGCAGACATGGTAGATGACATTTAGCAAGCACAGTTTGCTGAAGGACGTGAGGAGGCGGAGATGCAAGCAGCCGTAGATGCATTCAAGTACATGATGGACTCGGTGGCGAAACCCCTTCACGCTCATTCTGAGGTCTCTCAGCTAGATGCCATTAGTCACTTGATGGGGTTGAAGTCCGATTTGAACATGAGTCGAGAAGGCTTCGATAAGGTGTTGGCCATGGTTGGCACCCTACTTCCAAAGGACCACATGTTGCCAAAGACCATGTACGAGGCACAAAAGCTCCTTAAACCACTGAAGATGTCGTATGAGTAGATACATGCTTGTCCGAACGGGTGTGTCCTATTTCATGAAGAACACAAGGAGGCAAATAACTGTCCGAAGTGTAAAGCTTCTAGGTTCCTGGAGTTAGAGTCTGGTGATGGTGGTGGCCAGAAGAGGTAGCTTAAGATACCCGCCTGAGTCTTACATCACCTTCCCTTCGTGTCGAGGCTTCAAAGGCTATTCATGATCGAGGAAACCACGAAACAGATGACGTGGCACAAGAATAGCAAACGGTACAATCCTAACAAGATGGTACATCCATCTGATGGTGAAGCATGGACCAGCTTTAATGACAAACATTGTCTCAAATCCGATGAGGCTCGTAATGTGCGTGTCGTGCTAGCAATAGATGGGTTCAATCCTTATGGCATGATGGCTGCCCCTTACACATGTTGGCCCATGTTTGTTATCCCCCTCAATCTCCCCCTAGCATCGCCTTTCAATGACATAACGTGATCTTGGCGTTGATAATTCCTGGACACCCGGGGAAGAATATGGATGTGTTCATGGAGCCTGTGATTGATGAATTGATCAAAGCTTGGAATGAAGGGGTATGGACATACGACTGAGCTACAAAGCAAAGCTTCAAAATGTATGTCTGGTACCAATACTCCATGCATGACTTCCTGGCGTATGGGTTATTCAGCGCCTGGTGTGTTCAGGGGAAGTTCCTATGCCCAAAATGCTAGGAAGCTATGAGATTCATTTGGTTGAAGAAGGGTGGCAAGTATTCATCGTTCGATCAACATCATCAATTCCTAGATTCCAACCATCCATTATGACAAGACACCAAGAACTTTAGGAAAGGTGTCGCAGTCATGGACCCTAGACCACACTTGAAGACTGGTGTCGAGGTTCATGCTCAGATAGATGCTCTCGTGCCCAATGAAGAAGGTGGTTTTGTGGGATATGGTGAGCAACACATGTGGACTCATAAGTCCGGCTTGACGAGGCTCCCCTATTTCGATGACCACCTACTGCCCCATAACATTGATGTAATACACACTGAAAAGAATATCGCCGAGGCACTTTGGGCAACACTCATGGACACTGACAAGTCTAAGGACAACCCTAAGGCTAGAGTGGACCTGGCGACGTTGTGTGATAGACCACAGGAAGAGATGTGGCCTCCTGCAAATGGCAAGAACTAGAAAAGGCCAACAAAGGAGGGAAGTACTACAATGGATTAAGGCGTTAATGTTCCCTGATGGGTATGCAGCGATCCTAAGCAGGGGAGTGAACTTAGGCACTATGCGAGTCAATGGGATGAAAAGTCATGACTACCACGTATGGATAGAGCGGCTTCTTCCGGCGATGGTACGAGGCTATGTTCCTGAGCATGTTTGGCTAGTGCTTGCAGAGTTGAGCTATTTCTTCTGCCAGCTTTGTGCCAAGGAGCTATCTCAGACCGTGGTTGCAAACTTGGAGAAAGTGGCACCTGAGTTGCTTTGTAAGTTGGAGAAGATCTTTCCACCTGGCTTCTTCTTGTCGATGCAGCATTTGATTGTGCACCTCCCATATGAGGCACGTATGGGGGGCCCATGCACGCCCATTGGTGCTATCCAATCGAGAGATGTCTGAAGGTCGTTCACAAAAAATGTAGAAATAAAGCCAAAATTGAGGCTTCCATTGCAGAGGCTTCCATTCTAGAGGAGGTGACAAACTTCACATAGCTATACTACACAACAAACCTTCCTAGCTTGCATAATCCACTCCCTCGCTACAATGCTGACGAGAATGAATCCAACCTCAGCCTTTTCCAAGGGCAACTCGGAAGCGCAAGTGGATCGACCAATAAGAGGTTGCATAATGAAGAGTGGCGCAGTATCATGCTATATGTGTTGTAGAACCTAACCAAGGTGAAGCCATTCATTGAGTAAGTTCTCAACGAACTTGTTTCAATATGCCGTCACTATTCTGCATCCAACTGATTCTTTCTCGTTTGCATAGGGAATTTATTCGTGTATCCTGGCATCAACCAAGGGGTCCTACCCCACGGCAAACCGATACCCTTCTTTCATAGGGTCTAGGAGCAGGGAGGCCTGATTTCATTTCTTGGTTCAAAACAAAGGTATTGTCCAATTTACCTCGTACCTAGTTCGAGATTTCGAGTTTCACGTACTTAGTCCGGCAATCTTTCATTCTTGCGCTTGCAGGCCCAAACCGATGCAACTATGAGTAAGGAGTTGAGATAGGTTGCAAATGGCTTCGACAATAAGGTGAAAGCTTATTCAGGTTATGATGTGAATGGATATCGCTTTCACACAGCAAGCTACGAGCGAGCTCGGCCCCATCGAAAAACCACAAACAATGGAGTTTGTACTCTCGGCACTGATGGCCTCGAGTATCATGGCATAATCGAAGAAATCTATGAACTTTCATTTTATGGTTCAAAACCTCTTCGTCTCGTCATGTTCAAATGCCACTGGTTCAATCCTCGACTAACGAAACGGAGCCCTAATATTGGTCAAGTTGAGATTCGACAAGATTCCATCTATCAAGGAAAAGATGTCTTTATTGTGGCTCACCAGGCCGTGCAGGTTTATTGTTTGCCATACGCATGCCAAGGCAACAAGGCTCTTAAGGGTTGGGCTATTGTGCACCAGGTATCGCCACATGGTAGACTAGCTGTCCCAAATGATGAAGATTACAACTTCAAACCAAACACATATGAAGGAGAGTTCTATCAAGAAGATGGGCTACTAGGGAGGTTGGTGATAGACTTAACCGAGGCGATCGGAATGGAAGTAGACAATGAAAGGGTCGATGATGAGGAAGAAGCAGATGAGGTGCAAAATGCCAAGGACATAGAAATGCTTGAGCGATTACATTTAGACGATGACGATGAAGGCAACATTGAACCTTCGGACAGTGTTGTTTATTTGGACAATTTTGATAGTGATGACGAGACATATGATCCAGATAATCCCAATAATGATGATTACTTCTAATACATGTAATACTATGTTATTTTGTAATCATGTTTTGTTTATTTATTTAGCATCTATTTTTAACACATGTACTAATATGTCTTGTTTGTTTCTTTTTAATTGCAGGTGATTGAACAAAGATGGCGAGCAGTCGTGTGCCAAGGAACATGAACTCGAGGTTCATGAGGGCACGCGATGTAGATCCGGATGTAGAAGAGGGGTCGTTGGACGGGAGGAGGCAGAGGGCCAGGATCAGCGGTAGCGGTAGCGGCAGCAGGAGGGGCCGGCCTCCTCTAGTCAGGCCGCGTGTCATGCCGGAGGAGGAGCACCGTACCTTGGACTCCTCGGACAAGGAGGAGCTGGTTCGATAGACGGACGATGAGGGAGACAAGGCACAGTAGGGTGGCGAGGCTGGAGGCATAGCTGGTTTGGGCTCCTCTTCTATGGCTAGGATCTACTTGCGAGGTCCCTCAAAACTCCCTGGGCCTTTGCTTCCTCCCCTACGCCCAGTGATCCGCCCCTAGGGGGACAAGTAAGTAACTTTAGATTTTATCACAGCTACTTCATATAACCTGTTGAAAATTGTCAGAGAAACTAATAATGTTTGTTAATGACTTATGCAGGCACTGGCTGGTTGTGTCGCCTGGTGACTCATGCAACCCCAACCACATCCTGGGTCTTGTGTGCAGGCACTTTTAAACCGGCATTGTCACGCACAAGGGGAACACTGAGCCGGCCAAATCGTGGGACCACTACAAAGATGCCCCCGACGCATGTGGAGCTAGCAGGAGCGGGTGAGGAGAGAGTTCTGGGTAAGTCTCGCTTGCACAACTTTGATCAATACATCACATTCATTTGACTTTTTTTGACATAATGAATTGATACATTATGTCTGTCTGCAAACTTTTTTTAGATGTGAAGAGGGACAGGAGGACAGGGCGGAGAAGGTGATGGTGAAAAGTGCTAGGAAACGAATCACCGACATGCACTACGAGGAGCGCCTCACTTGCATCGTCAAGTACTACGCCACGCACCTTGCTGAGAAGATCACCAAGACATAGGCAAGACAGAGGACGTTGACCCAGGAACAATACCATGAGGTAAATGAAGAAGAATAATATTGATTCGTTTTGAGATTAAGTAGCTTTAATTTGGTCTTCTTACATCTCAAATTCTTTATGACATGTAGACAATTCCATGGTGGTGCGAGTCATATCGGGACTGCTGGGAGATGATCGTGGACAGGTGGTTCACGGAGGGTTATATCCAGGACCACGAGGTGGGGCGGGAGTGGCGTATGGCAGCGACAGGCCCCACACACCATCAAGGGAGCCGCAGCCTCAGCGCGTACAAGCAAGCATGGGTACGTGAATTTTTAGTATTCTTATGCTCCATTTTGCATGTTTCTTCTAATCATCTTGTTGTCTTTCTCGCAGTCGGCGTCACATGGGGGCAGTCCATCTCCAATTTCATGGCATATGGTCTGGCCCGCAAGGGTAAGGCGATGTCCGCTGTCACCTTCACCCCGGATGACCCGCCCGAGTCCTACAGCAACCCGAGCGTCCACACCCGCATCAGTTCATATGCGTCAGAGGCAAGGTCGGTCCATGGGCCAGTCTGGGATCCGAGCACCGACAACATCGATGGGACGATGGTCACAAGGCTCGGACAAGGCAAGAAGCATGGGCGGTACTAGATAGGCGATGACACCCTCGAGCCCAGCGAGATTCCCTCCCTCTCCCAGATCCGAGCACAGACCCCGAGCGGAGGCTCGGCCATACGCCAACGGCCATCCCCTTCACAGCAGCGGGTCGATGCACTCCAGGTTAGTCCCTTTTAACTCTTCGTACATTGATCTTTAAATAACTTAGTTACCTTTGCATTACTGAAACATTCAATTGAAATGTTGCAGGCCGATAACGAGAGGATGGCTCAGGAGCTGCGGGACCTGGCGGCAAGGACCGAGCAGGCCGAGTGGGAAAGACAGGACGAGAGGGCCGAGCGGGAAAGGCAGGCCAAGCAGCTGGCGGAGATTACGACGTTCCTGAAGAACTTTGGGCAAATGCACGGTGTAGCTGTGCCGCAGTTCGCTCCACCATCGCCGCCAGTTATAGCTAGTCCTGTGAGTATGAAACCAAATTGCTTCGACTAGTGCTTTCATTAGATGACCACTCTAACAGATGTAATCTCTTGTCCTTTATGCAGCCTCCGTCGGCGGGTTCGAATAACCCATCTCAGGCGCAAGTAGGCGACGGCACTTTTCCTTCACCAAGCACTCAGTTTCCTCCCCACCAGTAGTTTATATCTCTTTTTCACCGCTTGATGGACATGTGATGCACTGTGATCAACTATCGACTTGTTTCGATGGATATTGGACCTATTATGCTTGTGATGTCGTGTATGTGAGATATTGTGTGATCGACATGTGATATATATGTGGTATTGCCTTTGTGATGAAATGGATGTGATATATATGTGCTATATTGTGTTTGTGATGTCATAGATATTATATATATCTCTTATATGCTGTGTTTGTGAATATAGAATCAAAAAAATTAGCCTCTTTGCCGAGTGCCCTGACCCTGGCACTCGGCAAAGCTGGGAATTCTACATTTGCAGAATTCCCAGCTTTGCCGAGTGCCAGGGCCAGGGCACTCGGCAAAGAAATTATGAAAAAAAATAAAAAATATTTGCCGAGCGCCGACCTGGTAGGGCACTCGGCAAAGAAATTATTAAAAAAAATCTTTGCCGTGTGCCTCCCCGATAGGGCACTCAGCAAAGAAATTTTGAAAAAAAAAATAATATTTACCGAGCGCCTCTGACATGACACTCGGCAAAGCATGTGCTAACGCAACCGGTGCTGTGACGGTCACTTTTCTTTGCCGAGTGCCGAGATTGCACTCGGCAAAGACTTTGCCGACGGATTTTTTACCGGAGGCTCTTTGCCGAGTGCATTAGGCACTCAGCAAAGCGCCTGAATCCAGTAGTGATTACAGTTATGCTATGATAGCAGAAAAGAGGTTGCTCTACAGTGCAATGGCGGTAGCCCTTGAGAAATTCATCGAGGCATATACCAAGATGGATGAGTCTATTGGTAGATATCAGAACTCTTTGATTAATTTTGCCAGTGCATTGTCAACATGGTTGGGTAACAACCCCTCAGGTGCAGGGGTTAGAACCATGTCAGCTGTGAGGTAAATGATTTCCTGGTCAAATAAATGTGCAGCAGCAATTAACAACGAAAAAACAGCAGCAACAAATGTAGTGTCACTTTTGTCCGCCAGAGAGCGAGCTCCAACTGGTTTAGCTCGGCTGGACAGGACTGTGCCTATGCCTATGGTAACATACAAAATAACCATACCTTATTAAGTATCTATGCACTCGTATCATCTACCTATCACTACTGGAATCAGGCGCTTTGCCGAGTGCTTGCAGCACTCGGCAAAGCCACAAATACACTCGGCAAAGGCTCTGCCGAGTGCCACACTCAGCAATGGCCACTCGGGAAAAAAATGGCCAGCAAAGCAGCCTTTGCCGAGAGCCATTTGTCGGGCACTCGGCAAAGCTTTTGCCGAGTGCCGAGCCAGCCCTCGGCAAAGAAAATGGCCCAGGAAACGGTGACGGTGGCTTTGCCGAGTGCCAACCCGGACGGCACTCGGCAAAGTTTTTTGTTTTTAATTTTTTTTAAATTCTTTCTTTGCCGAGCGCCGCCCGGGATGACACTTGGCAAAGTTTTTATTTCTTTTTTTAAATTTCTTTGCCGAGCGCCGGACGGGTGGCACTAGGCAAAGTTTTTAATTTTTTTTAAAAAAAAATCTTTGCCGAGTGCTATGGTCATGGCACTCGGCAAAGCTGGGAAACGTGTTGCTACATTTTCCAGCTTTGCCGAGTGCAGTGACTATTGCACTCGGCAAACTGACCAAAAACAGTGTTTTTTTTTCATTTTTTACATTCCATCACGACAAACACAAATTATCACATATATCTCACATCCATCCAAACATGTATCACATATTTATCACATCCATCGCATATATCACATTCATCACATATACCACATACATCAGTCCAAACATCTATCGCATATATCACAGTTATCCAAATATACCACTAGTGCATGACAAGTATATCAGAAATCCATCACGAAGTGAACAACAAATGCAAATACAACTAATGCTACTCACCAGAAAGGTGGAAACTAAGTGCCTAGTGAAGGAAAAGCTGGATCAGTCGGAGGCGCATGAGCTGGATTATTTGAACCCTCCGACTGAGGCTACACAAAGGAGAAGACATTGCATGTGTTAGACAAGATTACTTGGATAGCTAATATAGGTCATACAAGCAAAGCACAAGCGAAAACTCATAGGAGTAGCTGCAACTGCAAGAGTCGGAGGTGGAGCGAATAGCCCAGGTGGCATAGCTAGACCCGTATGTTGCCAAAGAGTCTGCATGAACTGCGTCATTTCTGCCATCCTCTGCGCCTGGGCCTCTCGCGCGGCCCGCTCGGACTGCAGCTGGGCCGCCAGGTCCTGATGTTGCCTTGCTTCTTCTTCCAGCCGGGCCTGCAATATTTCACTCCAATGTTTCAGTAATGCAAAGCTAATTAAGGTGAGTAAAGATCAATCTACGACGAGTAAAACAGGAATAACCTCGAGTGCATCGACCCGTTGCTGTGAAGCGCTTGGCCATGGCCGTATGGCCGGGCCCTCACTCGTGCTCCGTGCTCGGATCTGGGAGAGAGAGGGAGTAGAGGTCGAGTCGATGACGCCATCACCAAGCCAGTACTGCCCATGCTTCTTGCCTCCACCCACCCTCATGACAATCTCTGCATCAAAGTCCTGGGTGCTTGGGTCGTACTGTGGCCCATGGACCGACCTTGTCACTGACGTGTACTCACTGATGCGGGTGTGGACGCTCGGGTTGGTGTACGCCTCGAGCGGGTCCTCCGGGTTGTAGGAGACGGCGGACGTCGCCTTGGCCTTGTGGGACATACACCATGCCTAGAAGTCGGAGCATTGCTGACCACCATGTGCCTCCGACTACGAGAAAGACAGCAAGATGATTAGAAATCAGGCATAATTGAGCGTCAGAATAGATAAATGAATTCGCGTACCCATAATTGTTTGTATCCAGCAAGGTTGCAGTTGCCTTGATGGTGTGCTGGACCTTGCATCTGCAAACGCCGCTCCCAGGCAGCTTTGTGCGTCTCGGCCCACGCGGGCGTGAACCACTTGTCCACGATCATCGCCCAGCACTCGAGATACGAGGAGCACCACCAGGGACACATCTACACATCATCAAGTATTTGAAATATAAAAAGATCAATTTAAACCAACTTAATCTCAAAATGAATCAATATTAATGTTCTTTATCTACCTCAATGTATTGGTCCCGGGTCAGCGTCATCTTTCTTGCTTCTTCTTTGCTGACCTTCTCTCCAAGTTTTGACCCGTACTAGGTTATGATGCTCTAGATGCGCGTCTCGTGATGCATGTCGGTGATGAGTTTTTTACAGGCTTTGGTAGACACCAAATCTGCCCTAGCCTTAGATCCCTCCTCGCATCTGAAATAAGTTTGCATATAGACGCGATGTATCCATTCATTATTTCAAGAAAAATCCAATGAATGCGTTGTATTGAGCAGTGTAGTGCGAGGGAGACTTACCCAAAACTCCGCCTTCACTCGCTCCGCCTTGTTGGGGTAACCCACATCGGGGGCGGCGGCGTAGTGGTCAAACGTCCAGGCTGGCTCCCTCCTACTAGAGTAGTCAACCAGGCTAGGATAGTGTTGCCTGCACAGAAGACCCAGGACACCATTGACCAGGCATCCGTGACCACCACCCAACACAATCGTCTAGTTCCTGCACAAGTAATTAAGAAAAATTATTAGTTTCTCTATCGATTTTCAACATATCATATGAAGTGGTGGTGATTAAATCTAAAGTTACTTACTTTTGCCCTTCAGGGCGAATCATTGGGTGTTGGTGAGGAAGCGGAACCAGAGGGAGGCTCGCCGGACCTCACAAGTAGACGTTGGATGAACCAGAGGAAGCAGAACCTGTACCATCCTCCTCGTGCGTCCCCTCCCCCTTGTGCACCCCCTCCTCGTCCATCTACCAAACCAGCTCGTCGTCATCCCCGGGCCTCGCCTCCTCCTCGTCCTCCTCATGTTGTGTGGTAGGAGGCGGCAGCGGCTGCCTCCTACGGCCGCTGCTCCTCCTCCTCCTGTCCGATGGCCCCTCACCTGGAGCAGCATCTGCAGTGCATCATGTTTGGTAAAGCGAGGACACATCCCTGTGACGGTCGCTTCGGCCCGCCATCTTTGTTCAATCACCTGCAATTAAAAAAATAAACAAGACGTAATTAGAAATAGAAATAGATGCAAAATAAACAAAACATAATTACAAAAACATAGTATTACATGTATTAGAAATAATCTTCATGATTGGGATTAGCTGGATCATAGGTCTCGTCATCACTATCAACATTGTCATTGCCCAAATAATCAACACTATCTGAAGGAGGAATGTTGTCTTCATTATCATTGCCTAAACATAATCGCTCAAGCATTTCGAAGTCCTTCACATTTTGCACCTCATCTCCAGCGTCCTCGTCATCAACCCTTTCATTGTCTAGTTCCATTCCGATGGCTTTGGTTAAGTCTATCTCAAACCTCCCTTCTAGCCCCTCTTCTTGAAAGAACTCTCTGTCATATTTGTGTGGGTTGAAGTTGTAATCTTCATCGTTTGGGACAGGTAGTTTACCATGTGGCGAGACCTTGTGCACGATATCCCAACCCTTAAGATGCCCTTTGGTTTGGCACGTGTATGATGTATAATAAACCTACATGGCCTGTTGAGCCACAGTATAGACATCGTCTCCTGGATAGACGGAATCTTGTCGAATTTCGACTAGCCCAAGATTAGGGGTCCATCTCGTTACTCGAGTATCAAACCAATGGCATTTGAATATGACAGGATAAAAAGGTTTGGCACCATAAAATGAAAGTTCATATATTTCTTCAATTCTTCCATAATAGTCGAGGCCATCAGTGCCAGGCGTAAAAACTCCACTATTTGTGATTTTTTTTATTAGGCCAACTCTGCTCGTAACTTGCTGTGTGAAAGTGATATCCATTCACGTCATAACTGGTAAATGACCTGACCCTTAAGGCACAACCGTTTGCAACCTATCTCAACTCATCACTTGTAGACACATCGGTTTGGGCCTGCAAGCTCAAGCAGGATAGATCGTTATATTATTCGAACATACGAGCAACTTGGAATGTCGAACTAAGTACGAGCTAAATTGGACGGTACCATATTTTTGAACCAAGAAATGAAACCGGGCCTCCCTGGTCCCACACCCTATGAAAGAAGGGTATCATTTTCCTGCGGGTAGGATCCCTTGATTGATGCCAGGATTCACGAAGAAATTCCCTATACCAACGAGAAACAAGGGAGTTGGATGCAGAATAGTGATGGCATACTGAAACAAGTTAGTTGAGAACTTACCTCACATACGGCTGCACCTCGACAAGGTTGGTCAACACATATAGCATGATACTGCGCCACTCTTCAATACTCAAGTGCTTAGTGGTCGATGCACTTGCGCTTCTGAGTTGCCCTTGGAAAAGGTTGAGGTTCTATTCATTTTCGCCAACATTATAACGAGGGGGTAGATTATGCACGCTAGGAAGGTTCTTAGTGTAGTATTTTTCTATGAAGTTTGACACCTCCTCCAGAATGTATGCCTCTGCAATGGAAGCCTCAATTTTGGCTTTATTTCTACATTTTTTGCGAAGAGTCTTTAGACATCTCTCGATTGGATAGCACCAATGGGCCTGCATGGGCCCCCCCCCATTCGTGCCTCATACGGGAGGTGCACAATCAAATGCTGCATCGAGAAAAAGAAGGCAGGTGGAAAGATCTTCTCCAACTTATAGAGCAACATAGGTGCCACTTTTTCCAAGTCATCAATGACGGTCCGAGATAGCTCCTTGGCACAAAGCTGGTGCAAGAAATAGCTCAACTCTGCCAGCACTTGCCAGACATGCTCAGGGACATAGCCTTGAACCATCGCCGGAAGAAGCCGCTCAATCCATATGTGGTAGTCATGACTCTTCATCCTGACTTGCAGAGTAGATAAGTTCACTCCCCTCTTTAGATTTGCTGCATACCCATCAGGGAACATTAGCATCTGGATCCATTTGAGTACTTTCCTCCTTTGTTTGCTGGTCAAGACGAAATTGGCCTGAGGCCTTCTCCAATTCTTGCTGCCTCTAGGAGGCTGCATCTCTTGATTTGGTCTATCGCATAACGTTGCCAGGTCCACTCTAGCCTTAGGGTTGTCCTTAGACTTTTTAGTGTCCATGAGTGTTGCCCAAAGTGCCTCGGCGACATTCTTTTCAGTTTGCATTACATCAATGTTATGTGGCAGAAGAAGGTCATCAAAATAGGGGAGCCTCGTCAAGCCTGACTTATGAGTCCACATATGTTGCTCACCATATCCCATAAAACCACCTTCTTGATTGGCCATGAGAGAATCTATCTGAGCATGAACCTCAGCACCAGTCATCATCCGCGGTGCAGGGTCTGACACTATGACACCTTTCATAAAGTTCTTGATGTCTTGTCTGAATGGATGGTCAAGAGTTAGGAATTGACGATGTCTGTCGAACGACGAATACTTGCCACCCTTCTGCAACCAAATGAACTTAACACCTTCCTTGCATATTGGGCATGGGAACTTCCCGTGAACACACCAGGCGCAGAATATCCCATACGCCAGGAAGTCATGCAGGGAGTAGTGGTACCAAATGTGCATTTTGAAGGTTGTCTTTGTAGCTCGGTCGTATGTCCATACCCCTTCGTCCCAAGCACGGACCAATTCATCAAACACGGGCTCCATGAATGCACCCATATTACTCCCTAGGTGTCTAGGAATTATCAACGACAAGAATATGTTATGTCATTGAAAGAAGACATCGGGGGGAGATTAAGGGGGATAACAAAGATGAGCCAACATGTGTATGGGGTAGCCATCATTCCATAAGGATTGAACCCATCTATTGCCAGCGCGACACGTACATTATGAGCCTCATCTATTTGTCACGATGTTTGTCATTAAAGCAGATCCAAGCTTCACCATCGGATGGATGTACCATCTTGTCAGGATTATACCATTTGCCATTTTTGTGCCATTTCATCTGTTTTGCGGATTCCTCGGTCATGTATAGTCGTTGGATCCTCGGTAGGAACGGATGGTACCGTAGGATTTTCACGAGGATCATAAGTTGCCTCTTCTGGCCATAATCAGAGTCTACCTCCAGGTACCTAGAGGATTTACACTTTGGACAGAACTTTGCATGCTCGTGTTCTTTCCTAAATAGGACGCACCCCTTGGGACAAGCATGTATCTGCTCATACGGCATCTTAAGTGCACGAAAGAGTTTCTGTGACTCGTACATGCTCTTTGGCAGAATGTGGCCCTCCGGAAGTAGGTTGCCAATCACGGCCAACATCTTACACTACTAACTTCTGACCCTTATACCACGCTTTTTTGTCGCAGCGGCATGGTTTCGTTGCAACAAGCATTGTTATCACAACGATTTTCACTTTTGGTTGTGATAGATTGGTTTTTTACCATGAAGATTGTTTTGTGGCCATAAGTGTGGAGATCGTTGCAAAAAGTAAGTGTTATTGCAACAAATTATTGAACGGTTGCAATAAGTGATTAATGTTGCCACGATTTGATTTGCGTTGCGGGCAAGTTTATTTTCGTTGCAATACTAAGGTGATATTGCAACTCTTTATTTTATGGTTGCAATAGCCCATCTATATCGCCACGAATATGTTCCGTTGTATATAATAGTCGCTTGCGTTGCAAAAAATTGGTACATATAGCAACGAAAAAAATAGTTCGTTGCAATCCCTAAGGTTGCAACGATTATGGTTTCGTTGTATGTAGCAGTTTCGTTCATTGCAAAAAGGTTATAATATAGCAACGAAAAATTACATTGTTGCAATACCTAAGCCTTTCCACTTTAATGGTTGCATAATTTTTTTTAAAAAAATGACAACAATATGGGTTTCGAACCTGAGACCTCTTGGTCTTGAAAGTAAGCTCCTACCACTAGGCTACATCTATGTTTGTGTTAGTAATAGCGAAAGTACCCTATATTAATTAATGTTGACCAGTTATATTGGAAAAAGGATCTAATCTAATTTTACATATCACGTAGAGGTCGCGGCCTGTAGCTCCTGTCGTGGCTCCTTCTCTCCCGCGGCCTCTCTTCTTCCCCCACGCGCTGTCTCCTTGCGAAGAACGTGGTGGAGGCCCCCCTGATCCCTACAGCCAGCACCAGCAGCTAGCGTGGTCAAGGCCTCCCTAAAGCCTTTGTCGTCGTGGCGCCCCTTCCCTACGGCCGTAGTCATCACGGCCCTTGAATTCCCTGCAGCGACTACGGCATATTGGTGCCCTAGTTCCTTCCTGATCATCGACGAGATAAGGAGAGCGAGCACCATCTAGTCCTTCCTCGGCATGCGAGAGGGGACAGAGCATTGAACCAGTTTCACCTCGCACCCTTCATCATCCATGAGAGACGATCAGCGGCCGGCCAGCAATCATCGACGTGAAAAAGAGAATCACGTATGCTTGCATTATTGCTCAGTTTTTTCTCTACATATTACTGTTAAGTTTGGTACTTGACTAGATCAAATTACTCACTGTTGTTGATAATCTAGACAAATTTTTGCAAGATTCTTATTCAGATGCATTGGCTAATCCACACATTTTTTTTAATTTGTCTGGTTCAGTGCAAAAACATTCCATTCTTAGCCAATGGTACTCTATTTATGCTGAGGTCTAGCTATTTTGTTTTTGGCTTGGTCTAGCAGTGTTGATTAGTTATTGTGACTTAATGTGTAATACTCCAATCTGAGTTTTGGTTCATCACATTTATTTTAAGGAGATAATCATTTGTTTCCATTAACTACTGTTCTGAGCATGGATGGAGAAAACAGTAAAACACGCTGGGTAGCGTTTGTCACAATGGACAGTGCTAAGCTTCTGAATATTGCTCTAGATATACTAGTATATAAAGTTTGATAAAAATGCTCTTTGGATGCATTAAAGTTTATTAAATTATAGTTAAAATAAAGGGCCCTTTTTTAAGCTTGGCTCAGAAAATTGACAGATTTTTAATTTTTTTATCTCTGATAAATAAAGTTTATAATAATGTCATGATCCCTTCAATTTAACGTGCTACAGGAAATCATTGTGATATTTCAAAGATATAATTGATGGCACATGATGATGATCGAAGTTGAATGCTGTTGCCTCGGTCATCAGTTGAGTGGCAAGCAAGTCTGGACAAATTTATTGATACTATTTTCGAAGGCACCTATGCATCAGAAACTGCACCATGTCCATGTTCAAGGTGTTGTGGAGTCATGTACAAAAGAAAATCCGAGGTTCAAATGGACTTGCTAACTAAAGGGTTTGATAAGAACTTTGTCAAAGAGAAAGGTAACACTGGCATATTTTTGAATGATGATAGGGATCTGAATGTAGGCCCACCAGATGATGCATCATCCGCCAACAAAGTTTATCACAGACATCTCTCAGTATATACTAATCTTAAAACATGGTACAAAAGACTTAGTCAAGCTCCATTCTTGATCTTACTTAGTAATGTTCCTTATGCATAGATCCAAAGTTAATTTATGCTATAGATAAGAGTGTATATACTTGGGTGTACAAAAGACTTAGTAAATAAGGAATGGCTTAGGAATCTTTTGCTCTTAACTAATCTCCTACCTAGCCATACTACATTTATGAGTATCTATTTCTATCTCTAGATTACTATCAATGCCTTACACTTATCATTTATTTATCATTTGACTTACCCCTGCTATAGCATGAGAGTTAATGATCTTGTCATAAGTATACATATTTGACAATATCTCTATGCCAACCCCATAGCTCCTCCCTGTGGATAAAATACAAATAATGATACCTGGTATACTCCCGGGTGAAATGCTACAGTGGTATATTATCTGTGCACTTGCGGATTACTTAATACCTGGTATACCACTATGTGAAAAAAGTTTATCACAGACATCTCCCAGTATATACTAATCTTAAAACATGGCTTAGTGAAGCAAAGGTCTCACCTGCAGTTGTGCAGCAATCTTCCCCTTACCAATCTTCAGATCATTCCTCACGACCAGCACCTACAACCAAAGAAACAACAAACATAACAATTTTGGCCTGTAAGAACTTAAGAAGTATGATGGTTGATGATAATGTGGCTTTATTTTGCAGAAACTGGACAGCTCCAACTCAATATCATTGACATGGGTATGAGAAACTGAAATTCTTAGCTAAGTGTTACTGATCTAAATTCATTTACAGGCAACACATGTAATAGGCATTTTTATACTGTTCAACGAGCATAAGTAGAGTATGAAGTATTAGATGCAGTAACCAAGCAAGTTCATCAGGTTCACTCTGGACAGAACAGATACCTGAAACATGAGTGGTTAATGTTCAGTAAGATGAGACACACAGTGAAAAACTAGTTGACTTGACTGTAGCTTTGCACATTGCATAATAACCTTGTTCTTAAATTGCTCCTCAGACCTGTCGGTCCAATCTTTGGCAATTTCTTGTAGTTAAAGAATTAATATTTTGGACACATGTTGGCAATTTCTTGTATCTTTTTTAAATATAAATCTAAATGCTAATAATAGTTGTCATGGTCTGCAATTCAACAAACGTCCAAGATAAAATGTGTGAGGTTATTTTTCTACTTTTTTCTAAAACTCTTGCAGCTTCCTTAGTTAAATCACACTCAGCGACAATTAGTTTTGTCAATGGACCGTGTAGGAGGCAACTTAAGTCGTACGATTCAGGATTAATCCCATCCCATAGGCCACAGCTGGGTGTTCGAGTCACTAAACGCTCATAATAAAATAATAAAGAAATCCTTCACCATGAGGAAGTTAACTGCTACGAAACAAATCCATACACGCACGAAGAAAACAAAGGGCCAAGAAAGGGGAGAGGCGCTCACCTGCCACTGGAGCTGTAGGTACCGCACCAACGGCCAAGACACGGCGGCGGCGCCACTGATGCCATTGGTCCCGCCGCAGGACACGACGATGCCCCCTTCTAGCCCGCAGACCTGCAATCAGAGACCACAAGCTCAAGCACGACCACTCTCACCTGTGCACCGTGGCCCCCTTCTAGCCTGCAGCCATGGAACAAGCCGATGCTGACGCCGGGCCGTTGCCGTCGCCAATGGGAAAGAGGCGCCGCCAGGCCGGATCCGCTGCTACCGAGGAAAAGGGCCGCCGCCGAGCGTGCGCCTGTATCGGATCCGCCCGCTCGTTGACTCGAATCGCCGGCCCCGTACAACGCTGACACTTACCGGCGAGAGCGCCTTGGAGCACGAGCGCTCGTCGTCGCCTTGCGGGGTGTTGAACAGGGTTGATTCCCCTCGCGATTGCTGCAGCTGCGGCGCGATCGAGAGCAATGGCAACGAGCCGGCGGCGCGATGGAGGACCGACCCTTGTATTCTTGCTGCGATTTGGCTTTGCTTCGCGCTGGTGCTCCCATCCCGCACGCGCCCTTTTTTTTCCCACGGCCAGATTTTTGCCGCCAAATGTTGCCGCGCTCGTGAGAGGCCAAATCCTCGCGCTTCGCACGTCACTAGTAGACACAACATTTTTCATGAAATTAATCTAATTTTATACATGCTTTATCTAAGAATTTATAATATTAAGTGCTTATCTATTTTGGTAAATTCACATACATGTATAACACTTAAATAGTTAAATGCATTTATATATCACTTAAGCATATTATATGTCTTATAAGTCTTATCTATTTTGGTAAATTCACGTACATATATATGACACTTGAACTTGTAAATTCACTTAAAAATATACATGATATTTGTTAAGCCCACCTAAACATAAACGATGCTTGAACCTATGTATTATATTGACTTCATATATGACACTTAAACTAGAAAGGTTAACTTAAACATACATGATACTTGAAATTATTACTAGGGCCGTGAAGCAAGAGATTGAGAGCCACCTATGACATGGAGGACTAAGAGCCACCTAGTGACATGGTGACGAAGCAAGAGACAAACTCTAGTGGTTGTGTGGTGACTTTGATCGAAGGGTTGTGAGGGGCTCTTGTGCTCATCCCACGGGAGGCTCACGAAGAGTAACTTTAATTGAATCATGAAAAGGTTCTTGGTGATCCACCGGCTTCACTCCAGCGCCCACATCGTAGTGGTTGCACTATTCACCTCCCGTCTAGCCATTCACAGTATGACTTGGAGATGGCATTCTTTATTCCTTCCAATATTTTTTAGGAGTTGTAATACTGGTATAAGAAATCTAAAAATTTACATGGAATCATATTTTGGCTGTATATGCTTGCCATAAAAATTGCAAATAACTTTAATAAAAGGAGCCTATAAATCATTCACAAAATAAATACACCTCAAACATAAGTCGCTGTAACTCAAGTCATACTTTGAAGTTTGCACATCTCACATGAAACTTGAACTCATATGTACCTCAAATTTTGACAAAACCTTATGCTTATCACAAGTTACGGAAATAAGAGGTTCCGGAAATTTTGGAAATAGTCCACTATTTTCTATAATTTCAATGAATTTTTACGTGTCAATTAAAATAAATTGTAAATTAAACTATGTGTACCCCAAATAAAATTGAAAAATCTTACATAAAAATATATTTGGGCTCACATGAACTATGTATCCCGTAATTCGAAAAACGAATTGTGTATATGCAAAAGCACTGGCCCGCCGAAAACTCACGAAAAAGCAGCAAAAATCTAAAAAGGCAATGCCTAAAAGACCTAGATTATATGGTCTGTATTATTTTTATATGTGTCTGTGGAGCAAACTCACGGAAAATTCAAACACCCAAACTTAAAAAATTCAACAAGCGAGGCGCGGTGGCCCAAAACCACAACGCGCGGGCACGTCAAGCACCAGAAGATGGCCCAAATAAAAGCATGCCATCGCGATCTACAACTTTGGTTTTGGTAATTTCTTTATCGGAGTTCGTTCGAACAATTTAAAAGATTGAATTTCAAAATATTTAAACTCCAAACAGAATAGGGTTACTTAACTAGTTGCTTGAAGAAGGAAAAAAATAATTCCCAACATCCACAATAAAAAATTGTACGGAATTACAAAATTCCAATCGAAATACATCCCACTGGCACCGAAAACCCGCGCCAAATGAGCCCAAAATTACGATTCCCGCGTGTCAGGTCCATGTCATACCACCGCCTTATAATAACCCTAAAATACCTCCAACCGATTCACTTTCTCGCCCTGCGCTCCCCCGCTCCTGGCGGCGGCTCGCCCAGTCCGTCATCCACCATCCGCATTGTCTCCAGCAACCACCTCCCCTTGAGTGCCGCGGGTTGGTCGCCGCCTGCTCGGCCACCGCCTGCGCACTCGCGGAGCCTCGCGCCTGCCCGCCGCTCGTCGTCCGGCCGCCGGCCGCCCCCACCGCGTCTGCGCGGAAGGCGCCCCGCCGCCGGCGGACTAAGCACGCGCGGATCGAGCCTCGTGCCTGCCACTGCCCGTTGCTGGGCCACCGGTCGCCCCCACTGCGGCCTCCGCTCGGCAGGCGCCCCGAGCTCCTCCCGTCCTCCTCCGCTCAACCACAGCGCCCGGCAAGCCCCCAGACTCCTCCGTTCGAGAGGCGACCCCAGCTCGCCTCCCCGGCCGGCGACTTAGGCTCCCCCCACGCCTCCTCCCCCACGAACTTCGCGTCAGGTCAGCCTTGGACTCCTCCGCAATGCCACTAGCTCGCGCAGACCCTCTGCTTCTCAGGTTTGCCACCGATCTCCAGTTCGGCGTGGTTGAGGATGGTCTGCAGGCTGCAGATCTCAGATTCGTAGGTTTGCCCCAATCTCCTTCCATTGTTCTAGATTATTTCAATTTAAAAAGATTATCTACATGATGTTGCTCTTAACAGCATTGTTATTTATCGTGGTTGATGCATATTCCAGTACTGGACCATATCACCAATTTTTATTTTCTATTTGTATACGTCGATGTTGTAAGCGTCAAATTTATGTGAGTTTAATCTTTTGTTCTATGGAACAAAATTATTTTTCATTTGGTCTTTGCTTAAGTACTATCATTTTGGCCTCACCATCGTTTATCAAATTATTTCATATGACATATTAATGCGCTGACAGTTTTATGCAGCCAGTAACTTGAAAAGGCTGTCTGAGCCAAGGAACTTGTCATCAGGACAGGTCACAGTGGCAGCATAACCCATTTGGACAGGGCATCAAGCTTTCCCCTGATCCTTGATTTGAACACATATCGTTTAATTCATAGGAATACAGATTGAATCAAATCAATTGTCAGTGCCTGATTGTGGTGGATTTGGTCAGATGACCCTTCTCGTGAGTCATCATCGCTGTATGCTATGAACTTGCTTTACTCTTGGGTCATAGTGTTGCTTCAGCTAGTAATTTTTTCTTTTACCTTGAAGTAAAAGTTTAGTTTCAAAATTTTAATCTTATTTTAGACGATTATTTCCTTAAGTTTGTGTGCAGTCTTAAAATTAAAATTAGCTAGCCTCTTTTATATATATGAAAATAGCTTCTTCCATCGACTAAAAATAGGAGAGTTCATGCTTTTATCTTGCCCGCTTGTCTTATCAGCCGTACTTTTTCAGTGAAGGAACAATGTTTTTCTATCACAACAAATCAGCGAACAATACTTTTCAGCTTGTCTTTTCAGCGAAGTGAATAGGGTTATATTGGTTCTGAAACTTTGAGGTAATAAAATAAGATAGGTTTAAGTTGTTATTATCATTTATCATATTTGTGTGTTACTTGAATGTAGTATGCCAATAAGCACCCTCTCATGCAGAGGCTGGGGGCGGTTGTCCGACTATTCATGAAGCAAGCATGGCTAATAGCCGGTACTCGTTATTCAGAGTTCAAAATGACTTTGATTGTTCTCTAATTAGTAGTTGCAACTCAATGCATGCTGGTCCTCTACTTTATTGGATACATAGATATATCAAACAGCTCAAATTGCAATGTTTGAACTTATTGAATTAGATGAAGCACAATTTTTTGTTACTTAGATATAGAAACAGCTCGATTTAAAATGTCAGAACTGACTACTCAAATGCTTGTCCTTTTGTGCTTGTACACATAGATGCTCTATGCTACCTCCCCTACTTGTATTTGTTTTTCACACAGTCGCTTCTTCGGACACACCAGGCATAAAGGAAACTTGTAGCGGTCTACAATAGCAAACTTTGAGGAGCTGAAAAAGGTAAAAGAAAATTCTTGTTGATCTTTCTGTCCACATGCATTCGACCTTTTTATACCTTTTCTAATGTGTGTGTGTATATATATTCTGTCACATAATCCTTTGCAAGAAATGAAATGGATTGGCGTGCCATCAACATAATATGTTTAGTTAGAAATTCATGGGTTGGATTGGTTCATAGCAGCTGATGAATAAAACAAGAAATTAGAAAAAGAAGATGGTAATAACTACAATATGTTATCAGACAACCTTGTGCACAGTTCTTATAATGTCAAAATGTCTTTTTGCGCTGTATTTCATCATTAATGATTTGTATGCGGCTCCCAGCAGGAGGTGCTGTTCATTGAGTACTTGCTATAGTACTAGGCTTTGTAATTTTTAGTTCTACTTTTGCTTAATTAAATTGACAACACTCATTCCATTTTGCTTAATTCTACTTTTGCTTAATTACAACCATATTCTATCAAAATCTTCATCTCTTTACATTTGTGCAAAAATTAGTAAACTTAATATTGTTCTAATATCCCAATCATATTCTTTTGGCAGTAGGTGGACAAGGTTTCAGTGGGAGGCTCATAATCAAGCGAGGACATAGCCGAGGAGATGACATGTTGGGCTGCTAGGAATTTCTCAAGTGCTGCATAGATGTTAGGAACTTTGTAAAAAGTTGTCAAATAATGAGTTAATTGTACACTCGTTTATGATTTTAGCTACTATTTCATGGGTTTGGCAACATATTGAATAATTAATAATAATTAATATATGTGGGTGCAATTGCTTTTGATATGGTTTATTGATTTGCAATGATGATTTATTAAACCAAAATTAAATGTTACTAGCGTTGCAATAAAAGCTATACCTACGAGCCGTGATGCGTGGCAATATGTTGTATGGCAACAGACTTATTTACGTTGCAAATAATACTATTGCCACGACATGACTATTGTTGCAATAACAATTAATCTTCCACAACGAATAAAATTGCGTGGCAAATTCTACTGTTGCAACAGCACCGAGGTTATGGCAATAATGAACGGTATATCGCAACGAATAAAATTGCGTGGCAAATGATACTGTTGCAATGGCAACGCGGCTGTGGCAATAATGAACGGTATCTCGCAACGGATAAATTTGCGTGGCAAATGATACTATTGCCACGCCAAGACAAGCGTGGCAATAATGTATACTCTCTCGCAACGATTACATTTGCATGGCAAATGATTTACTTGCCACGGCACAACGGTCGTGGCAACAACACCTTAAGCAACAAAATTATAGCGTGGCAACAAAAATCTATTGCCACACTATCGCTCGTTGTATTTACTACCTCTCGCTACGAAGACGAACGTGGCAAGTGCTCGTATTGCCACGCCAATGAATGTTGCGATAACGTCCTATTGCAATGCTTGGCAACGTTGCAAGAAAAGCTAACTCTTGCAACGCCAAACTAGCAACGGTTGCAAGTTCTTATTGCAACGTGACTTTTTGCAACCATTGCCAGCAAACACGATTTCGTGGTATGAACTACCTTTTGCAACAAAATTGGGCCTATTGCAACGTTATCTCGTCGTTGCGCAAGGGTTAGAAGTTTGTAGTGTTATTGAAGCCTTCTTGACTCAAGTTTAACTCAGACTTCAACCCCATTAAGCATCCAATGGCATCCAGTTGAGACATCGTTGACCGATCGTGAACGGGTTTCTGTGCTAAGTCCATCATGTCATAGAATGCCTATGCGGCTGCCTCCATCTCCTCCTTCTCACGTCCATCATCGAACTGGCCATGGTGAAAGTCATCTAACATGTCTGCTACCCCCGCATCAGCATCAAAAGCCTCCACCCGTGGTCTCACCACCTCCTCTCTCATACGATGGGCTTCACCATGGTGGACCCACCGGGTGTAGGCCGATGTAAATCCATTCTTCATAAGATGTTTACCCATTTCCACCTTATTTACCCTTCTCCTGTTTCCACATTTGCTGCAGGGATACAAAACTAGGCAATGTCCTTTAGCAGCCTTGCCAAATGCACTATTCAAGAAAGCATCAGTCTTATTCATCCATTCCGTGGTGTAATCACTCTGACTTCTCCAGCTCATGTACATCCACTGACGGTCATCCATCCTCTAATATATGTATCAGCGAGTAATGTAACCATCAATTGCATCTACATGGTGTTCCTACTATCTAATAGGTGAGGATAGGTCCTAATCTCACCCGTGGATGCGTAGATGAGGTTAGTTTCCATGCTCTACTCCTATCCGAGATAGAATTTTGGTAGCACCTCCCCGCTATTCTCCAGATACAAGTCCTGCCAAACAAGAGTGCGTATCCAGAGAACAACAGGGAGGTGATGCCAAAACTCTATCTCGAACCAGAGCAGACCATGGAAACTAACCCATCTACGCATCAATGGGCTGTCCAAAAAACGTGGAAAATCCAAAACAGATACGGTCATAGATATGCAAAGATTTGCATACCTCTAACCGTATCTCTTTCGAACGGGAGACGCCTAACTGGGTTACGCGATCTATGACCATGATATGGAAAGAGGGGTTACACCTAGGGTGGTGGCAGAGTCAGGCTAGCGGGGCCATGGCGGGTCGGTGCAGTAGTGAGGCGACGCGGTGCAGGTAGACCGGCACGGCGACGAGAACTCCGACTCGGCTTTGATAGGCTCTTCTCTATAAAAATGGAACAAAATATTGTCATTTAAAAAAAATTTAGCAGAACCTCCCCTACACGGTGAGGTTTCCAAACCTACAAAAAAACAACAGCACGATGGCCGATAAGCACATATGTCTCAAGAGAAGCCATGTAGTTTGGATATCAATCCATGCAGAAGAATATATCCAAGTAGTACCACTACTTCTACTACTACTTCCACTATTGCTACTACTACTACCACTAGTTCTACTACTACTACTACAACTATTGCTTCTACTACCACTAGTTCTACTACTACTACTACCACTACTTCTACTACTACCACCACTACTTCTACTACTACTACCGCTAGTTCTACTATTACTACCACTACTTCTAATACTACTACTACCACTAGCACTACTACTACAACTTATACTACTACAACTATCACTACCACGACAACAATAAGAGAGAAGGCATACCTGACGGGCGTCGAGGGTAGGGGCGGGCGGCGTCGGGGTCGCGGTCGGGGTCGCCGGAGACGGGAACGTGGTCGGGCACGGGCGGCGTCGGGGCGCAGCCAGGGGCAGGGCCGGCGCGGCCGGGGGCAGGGCACAGTGGCAGCAGAGCCGGCGTTGGCGGACTGGGGGCAGTGCGTGGCTGGGGGCAGGGCGCGGCGGCAGGACCAGTGTGGCTGCGGGCAGGGCGCGGTCGGGGGCTGCCGGGGGCGGGGGCAGGCATGGGGATGGGCTGTTGGGGGCGGGGGTGGTGTGGGGAGGGGCGGTCGAGGGTGGGGGCGGTGCGGGGAGGGGCTGCCATGGGCAGGGGCAGGCATGGGGAGGGGCGGCCGGGGGCGGGGCCGCTGTGGGGAGGGGCTGCCGGGGGTGAGGGCAGGCATGGGGAGGGGCGGTCAAGGGCGGGGGCGGCGTGGGGAGGGGCTGCTAGGGGCGGGGGCAGGCGTGGGGAGGGGCTGCGGCGGGCGGCTACAGCGGCGGCGCGTGGAGTCGGTGGCGGCGCAGTCGCTGGCGGGCACGGGGGCGGCGTGGGACTTTTTTTCTAAGTGGCTGGCCACCGGTTTTGTTTAATGGACGGGCTCTTTACCGAGTGCCCCGATCTGGCACTTGGCAAAGAAGGCCAGTTTGCCGAGTGCCAGATCGGAGCACTCGGCAAAGATTTTTTCCTTTTTTTAAAATCTAAACCCTAAACCGCACTCCATCGTATTTTAAAAAAACAAAATTACCACTTTGCCGAGTGCCGGGCGAAGAGGCACTCGGCAAACATTTAAAAAAAATTAGCACGCTCTTTGCCGAGTGTCCCCACGAACACTCGGCAAAGGGAACACTTTGCCGAGTGCCTACCATCTAGCACTCGGCAAAGAGCATATTTGCCGAGTGTCAAAAGATGACACTCAGCAAACTATTTTTTTTTTGTATTTTGACCTCCAAACTTTTTCTGTAGTCCTCTTACAGTACTTGGTACTCCATGTCGAAATTTGGTACATTTCCCGAACTGTTTACTATATTTATTTAATTTATTTCATTTACTTGATTTTTTTTTGGAAAATACAAATTTGAACTGCACGTGCATCGAATAATGGAATTTAATGATTCAAAAAATGATATTCATGGTATTGAGTGTAGTGTGAGGCCGTATCCAGGAACGGACCTGAAATTTCGAACATCTTGTTCACGAAACATGACCACGAACTTGCAGACGAATTGTCTTTAAATTCTATAAAATGCAAACGAAGTCCGGAAATCATGAAACTTGTCAAGATGTAATGATATCGTATGTGGAGGATGTGATAAAAATTTGAGAAGGTTTGGCGCTAGTTATCATGTACGATGCTTACAAACCACGACAAATTTCATGATTTCCGGACATCGTTTGCATTTTATTGAATTTAAAAACAATTCGTCCGCAAGTTTGTGGTCATGTTTCGTGAACTAGATGTTCGAAATTTCTGGTCTGTTCCTGGATACGGCCTCACACTACACTCAATACCATGAATATCATTTTTTGAATCATTAAATTCTATTATTCGATGCACGTGCAGTTCAAATTTGCATTTTCCAAAAAAATTCAAGTAAATGAAATAAATATAGTAAACAGTTCGGGAAATGTACCAAATTTCGACATGGAGTACCAAGTACTGTAAGAGGACTACAGAAAAAGTTTGGAGGTCAAAATACAAAAAAAAATGGTTTGTCGAGTGTCATCTTTTGACACTTGGCAAATATGCTCTTTGCCGTGTGCCAGATGGTAGGCACTCGGCAAAGTGTTCCCTTTGCCGAGTGTTCGTGGGGACACTTGGCAAAGAGCGTGCCAATTTTTTTTTAAATGTTTGCCGAGTGCCTCTCCGCCCGGCACTCGGCAAAGTGGTAATTTTGTTTTTTTAAATACGATGGAGTGCGGTTTAGGGTTTAGATTTAAAAAAAAGAAAAAATCTTTGCCGAGTGTCCCGATCTGGCACTCGGCAAACTGGTACTGCTTTGCCGAGTGTTAGGGTCTGGCACTCGGCAAAGAAGTGGTTTGCCGAGTGCCTACCCGCTGGCACTCGACAAACCTGGACGGTAGGCGGCGGCCATTACCTGACGCCGGTTTTTGCCAAGCGCCAAAGTTTGCCGAGTGCCTGACACTTGGCAAAAAGGGCCTTTACCGAGTGTCTGGCTTTGTCGAGTGCCTGACACTCGGCAAAGCCTTCTTTGCCGAGTGTTTATCTTTGCCGAGTGCGGCACTCGGCAAAATAGCTCTTTGTCGAGTGCCCGATTTTTAGCCCTTGGCAAAGAAAGTTGCACTCGGCAAAGACCCTGTTTCCGTAGTGTATTTTGCAAATCATTTCAAAATGTAATTATATCTTGTTTGGTTTTTGACAGAGTCTGGATTGGGAAGCATCATATCAAGTTTTGAAGCTTGAGTTAGAGAGCGCAAAGTGTCAAATGTTACAGTGTCTCATCTTCCTGATAGGACATATAGTGCCAGAATAACATTGTAGAGATAGCCTCATCAATTCACAGTGGAATAGCAGCACACAGCCCACTAGCTACAAAAGCTAAGCTCATATTCACAGCTCTAGGGTACATCCACGAGGTGCTGGGCTACGGCATAATAGACCCCAACCATGAGGTTAGGGACTACATAGAGAATCGGATTAGCCAATTTGACTACAATATGGAGGTAGTTTGTGTTAGAATAAATTACTGCTTTCCTTGTGTGAACACAGCAAGGGAAGGCAGAGCCGAACTGGCCCCCTGCTGTGATACTGTAGGCGCTGCAGGTGTAGGCGCCGCACGACTCACCTGCAGCACTGTAGGCACATACAGTGGCCGACGCATAGTCAGCCCTGTATGTTATCTAGTTCCTGTAGCAGCACGACAGTTGTACTAGGACTAGAAGGATAGAGTTGTATAAATAGGATACCTCGTCAACTCAGTAAAGAGAGTTTAGATTTGTCATCTCCTACACAGGGCTCCGGCCAACGCTGGTATCTCTGCTATGTGCGTGCATGCTCTGTTCTCCCTCTTCTTCTACCTCTGGCCATAGTGTGTGGTCGGACAACGTCTGTTCGTGGTCGACACGGCTAGTAGCTGCTCGGCAGCACTAGCGGGTGCTAGGCAAGACTGGTGAGTGGTTCACTCACCTGAGCCGGTGATCCTATGGGCCAACAAGTGGTATCAGAGCCGTACAAGCACCGTTGCCAGACTAACCGCTGGCAATGACGGGCGGTTTGGAAGTGGGCGACAACAGTGGCACTGCTGTGGCTGTCCAACCATGACTGGAGGTCGTTGTTCGCATGGTACAGGAGGTCAGCGGCACCAGTTGGTCGACGTTGACTCGCACCAACTATGGAGAGTGGTCGGTGACCATGAAGGTCAAGCTCGGAGCCCGACGGCTCTAGAATGCTGTTGACAAGGGCACCGACTGTGAAGAAGATGACATGTCAGCGCTGGAGGCTATCCTCGCTGCTATATCGGTGGAGTACAGGGAGCCGTTGGGGACAAAGAGCTCTGCTAAGGAGGCGTGGGAGGCTATTGCGGCGATACACATCGGTTCCGACCGCGCAAAGAAGGCGATGACCCAGCTTCTGAAGCAGGAGTACGCCAACCTCAAGTTCAAGGATGGTGAAATGGTGGACTTCTCCCTCCACCTAGAGACACTCATCAGCAAGCTGAAGAGCCACGGTGTCACCATCGACGAAGAGGAGGCGGTCTCCATGTACCTCCACTCCTTGCCGGCAAAGTACATGCAGATCGCTCTCTCCATAGAGACGATGCTAGACTTGTCCATCCTCACCATTGAGGATGTGACAGGCCGTCTGCGGGTGGTGGACAAGCACCTGGAGCAGGTGACAGCAACAAAGGACAGTAGGAAACTCTTACAAACGGAAGCGGAGTGGGCTGCTCAGAGGAACTCCGGGATGACAGCCTCCTCCAGCCGTGGTGGCAATGGCAAGCGCCGCAACAAGGTTTCTTCAGAGAAGAAGCAGGTCGACCCCAACGCGTATCGGCGTTGCGGGAAGATGGGCCATTGGGCACGAGAGTGCCCAAACCGCAAGTACGAGAAGAAGGCTGAAGCTCATCTGGCGCAAGCCGACAATGAGGATGAGGCCACTATCCTGATGGCGATGTTCTGTGCACTACACAATATTGAGGCCGAGGAGAGGGAAGAGGCGACCACGGTGGAAGGACCTAGGAAGGCCCTAAAGACCATCAACCTCGATGAACCACACGCCCAAGTCCACCTCAGACGTGTGGGCGCCGATCAGGAGCAGCGGTGGTATCTGGACTCTGGTGCTAGTAACCACATGACAGGCTCCAAGGAATCCTTCTCTAAGCTCGACGACGATGTTACCGGTACGGTGAAGTTTGGTGATGGCTCAAGGGTGGCTATCAAAGGGTGCAACACCATTATCTTCAGGTGCCAGAACGGGGAGCACCACGCGCTAACGGATGTATATTACATCCCGCAACTGTGTTCCAGCATCATCAGCATTGGTCAGCTGGATGAGAGCGGTAGCAAGGTTCTGATCAAGGACGGAGTCCTAAGAATCAGGGACCGAGAGCAGTGACTTCTTGCCAAGGTAAAGAGGTCCCTGAACCGGTTTTACCTGCTCGACCTGAAGCTAGAGCAGCCGGTGTGCCTGGCGGCAAGGCATATCGAGGAACTATGGATGTGGCACGCCCGGTTTGGACATCTCAGCTTCGACGCGCTTGGTCGGCTGGAGAAGATGGTCCAAGGGCTACCCCACATCAAGCATGGAGGCGAGCTATGTGATAGTTGTCTGGCCAGGAAGTGGAGGAGGCTACCTTTCCCAAAGGCGGCCAAGTATCGCGCGTCGGACGCTCTTGAGCTCATCCACAGCGATCTCTGCGGGCCGATCACACCAGCTACGACGGGTGGTCGATGGTACTTCCGCTTGCTCGTGGATGATTGTAGTCACTACATGTGGCTATAACTCCTGATGAGCAAGGATGAAGCGGCGGCGGCGTTCAAGAAGTTCAAGACGCGCGCGGAGGCCGAGAGCGGCAAGAAGCTCCGCGTACTAAGGACTGATCGCGGCGGCAAATTCACATCGGTGGAGTTCGTTTCATACTGCACGGATCAGGGTGTGGGGCAACACCACACCACACCGTACTCGCCACAACAGAATGGCATGGTGGAGAGGCGAAACCAGACGGTGGTCGGCATGGCCCGGTCCATGATGAAGGCCAAAGGCATGCCGGCAAGGTTCTGGGGCGAGGTGGTGACCACGGTGGTGTTCATCCTCAACCGCGCTCCAACCAAGGCCCTGACGGGCAAGGCGCCGTTCGAGGCTTGGTATGGGCGGAAGCCAAGTGTGTCCTTCCTCTAGACATTCGACTACATCGGCCACATCAGGAAGACGAAGCCGAACCTCACCAAGCTGGAGGACAGGAGCACACTGACAGTGTTCCTAGGCTACGTGGAAGGTACCAAGGCGTACCGACTCTACGACCCACGCGGAGACAAGGTCCTTGTCTCACGCGATGTCGTGTTCGATGAGGAGGCGGCTTGGGACTGGAACAGTCTGAGCATGAGGGAAGCAGGAGGCTTCACCAGCACCTTCGTCATCGAGCACTTGGTCATCCACGGGAGTGGAGACACTGGGGAAGAGGTGCCGAGCACTCTGGGAGGAGCGCCGAGCACTCTGGCGGTAGAGCCGAGCACTCCTGGGGCAGTGCCGAGCACTTTAGGAGGGATGCTGAGCACTTCGGGAGGAGGGCCGAGCACTCTTGGAGGGATGCTGAGCACGCTAGGAGTGGTGCCGGGAGGTTTTGTAGTGGTGGCGACCACTCCAGGATAGGTGTCGAGCACTCCCGTGTCAGAGCCAAGACGTCTTGCAGTGGTGCCGACCAGTCCAAGACTGAGGCTGGGCTCTCCTATAGTGTGGCCAAACACTGTAGGAGTTGTGACGAGCTGTCCAGGTGCTCTGCGGAGCACTCAGGTAGAAAAGGGAACTCCATCGACGCCGATCGAGTTCGCCTTACCTCCAAGTGACATCACTGAGTTTGTGGACGCCTACCACGAAGGTGAGGAGGTGCGGTTCCATAGGCTGGATGGCATCGTCAGTGGCACAGGTCCCTCAGGTCTGGCGGGTAGGCTGCTCAATGACCCAGAGCTGCTGCTTGTCAGTGCAGAGGAACCACCCACGTTCACGCTAGCCAAGCGTGATGGAAACTGGCGACGGGCGATGCTGGAGGAGATGAAGGCAATCAAGGAAAATGAGACTTGGCAGCTCATCGATCCACCTCCAGGATGCCGTCCAATCAGCCTGAAGTGGGTGTACAAAGTCAAGCGGGACGAGCTCGGTGCCATTGTCAAGCACAAGGCGCGCCTCATCGCCCAAGGCTTTATACAGCGCGAGGACATCGACTTTGTAGAAGTCTTTGTGCCGGTAGTGCGCATGGAGTTGGTCCATTTGCTACTAGCCTTGGCAGCAGCAAAGGACAGGCGTGTCCATCACTTGGACGTTAAATCAGCCTTCCACAACGGTGAGCTGGTGGAAACGGTCTTCGTCAGGCAACCTCCAGGTTTCACCGTCAAGGGAGAAGAGCACAGGGTGCTCCAACTACGCAAGGCGCTCTACAGGCTGCGGTAGGCCCCACGAGCATGGAACGCCAAGCTTGACGCCACGCTGGGCGAGCTTGGGTTTCAACGGTGCGTAACCAAGCACGCACTCTACATACGGCGACAGGGGAAGGAGGAGCTCGTCGTCGGCGTGTATGTGGACGATTTGATCGTCATAGGAACGTGCATGGAGGACATCAACAGCTTCAAGCGCGAGATAGCGGCTTGTTTTCGAATGAGCGATCTTGACGCACTCTCCTACTACCTCGGTATCGAGGTGAGACAGGGAAAGGAGGAACTCACACTCGGTCAGAGCGCGTATGCCTCCAAGCTGTTGGAGAGGAGCGGCATGGTAGAGTGTAAGCCATGCGTGACTCCGATGGAGGAGCGGCTGAAGCTGACGAAGGCCAGCACCACGGTGAAGGTGGATGCAACACTCTACTGGAGCATCATCGGCGGTCTGCGCTACCTAGCCCACACAAGGCCAGACATTGCGTTCGCCGTGGGCTACGTCAGTCACTTCATGGAGGATCCCAGAGAGGATCACTAGGCTGCATTGAAGCAGCTACTGCGCTATGTCAAGGGGACGGTGGATCATGGGATCATCTTCCCAAAGACCGGCGAGAGTAGGCTGTAGCTCACTGTGTTCAGCGATGCAGACATGGTGGGGGACATCGACGGGCGACGGAGCACCTCTGGAATGCTCGTCTTCCTCGGGTCGGCCCCAATCTCATGGCTGTCACTGAAACAGAAGGTGGTGGCGCTATCTATGTGCGAGGCAGAGTACGTAGCGGCGGCCACAGTGGCGTGCCAAGTTGTGTGGCTACGCCGGCTATTGGGCGAGCTAACCGGCGAGGAAGCTCACCCACCAGCACTGACGGTGGACAACCAGCCCGCCATCGCCCTCACAAAGAATCCGGTTCTGCACGATCGGAGTAAACACATCGACATGAAGTTCCACTTCCTCAGGGACTGTGTCGATGGAGGACAGATCGTTATCGAGTTCGTCGAAACTGGTCGGCAACTCGCGGACGTCCTCACCAAGCCGCTCGGACGACTTCAACTCACGGAGCTGAAGGAGATGATCGGCATGGAGGGGTACAAGGGATAGCAGTAGGTTTAAGGGAAGAATTGTTAGAATAAACTACTACTTTGCTTGTGTGAACACAGCAAGGGAAGGCGCCGCCGAACTGGTCCCCTGCTGTGATACTATAGGCGCTGCAGGTGTAGGCGCCGCACGACCCACCTGTAGCACTGTAGGCACATGCAGTGGCCGGTGCAGAGTCAGCCATGTATGTTATCTAGTTCTTGTAGCAGCATGGCAGCTGTACTAGGACTAGAAGGATAGAGTTGTATAAATAGGATACCACGACAACTCAGTAAAGAGAGTTCAGATCTGCCATCTCCTACACATCGCTCCGGCCAACGCTGGTGTCTCTGCTGTGTGTGTGCATGCTATGTTCTCCCTCTTCTTCTACCTTTGCCCATAGTTTGTGGTCGGACAATGTCTGTTCGTAGTCGGCATGGCTAGTGGCTGCTCGGCAGCACTAGTGGGTGCTAGGTAAGACTGGTGAGTGGTTCACTCACCTAAACCGGTGATCCTGTGGGCCAACAGTTTTGCAGTGTGGTGGGAGATTGGTGCGCCTTAGTACGTCATCATTGACACAGTTTGGAAGAATGATGATGGATGTGCGGTCAGGAATTTCATTGGATTCAGCAGCACATCTTGTTCTGAGTGGAATGAGTGAATGTGGGGTTAGAATGGAATCATGCAAGGACCGATTTGACCTGGCTGTCGGTAATTTCATGACAGGAAAGGTATGAATTACTTAAATACACGTCTCCCAGTAATCAGCCTCACACATCAAACCCCAGGTGGGGCACATACAGCACTTTCACGGGCAAAAGGATGTATATTATCTAAATGTGATGTGATTGTCCCACTAAACGCAAGAAGCACACACATGAAAACACAAACGATAAGAGAGAAGGAAAAACAAAAAAGGGTCTTAGGCAACAACTAAAGCAATCATGTGGATTCACTTCTAAAAAGTTGTTGGGATTGTATATATGGTGTCATATTTAAGATGTATAATTTGCATTGTCTTTGTATGAAGCATAAAATTTCACGTGTTGTTCAACTTATGGACACAGGTTGACAGGGCTGCTTTGTAGTGCAATATAGCTGGGAATTGACAGAAGGATTGATCACATCGACGATTGCTATTCAACTATGGAAAGAGGATATGTCATCACAAGAAGTGAGGGGTTAGGGAGTGCCATATGCTTTTGGGATCCATCACAAGGGTCACCTTGACATGAGCTAGTGTGTACTTGTTGGCAGAACCATAACTTGGATGTGTGAAAGACTATGAACTACCAGTTGCCGAGGTCATTGGATCCAAAGCTAGATCTGTAACTAGCTTTTGTTCCCATGGATTTAATGTAAGAAATATGAAACCGAGCTTGACTATGGTTAAGCTGCTATCAGTATGCTGGCCACCTGTATCGAACAAAACTTTATCGATGTAAACCAGCCAATATTATGTTGGAACTGAGATTGTTAAAGCGCTTTGTCGGTTACACTGGACCCTGTCAAATATGATTGGTTAACTGTATATGTGGAAATGACAAAATCTAGAATGTAAAATTAAAGGCTGATACTATCCTTGCCATATAAAAGTGATATATGAAACATTATTTGTAATAATAAGAACTGAGTTCCATTACACGAGAAGATAAACATGCATCTAGATTGTGGCAGGCTACGATAGTAACCAGACTAATGCTGATGACAATGGTTGTGCGGACCAAATGCAAATGCAGTGCGCATAAATAATAGACATTCCAGTTCTAGTGTGAACTTGTCATAGCTCCATCATAGCATCCTGATGATCGAACCTAGTATAGGTATGATGAGCGAGCAGTGAATTGAAGATCCCTAGCCTGCAAGTACATCAGAGATCAACCGTGTCTTGCCACCCCTGGGGTTCTCTTTGTCAGTGCTATCCCTCTTGTTTCTCTTCTACTCATCCTTCCAGGACTGGATACTGGAATTCATGGGTCTTCCCATCTTTGTTGGTCTGTCTGGGCAAGGGACCACTAGTAGAGAACAGACCTTTGATCCTCGGCCAAAATGGGCTCTAGTCCCGGAATTTTTTGCCCCCGGGACTAGAAATACCTTTACTCCCGGTTGGTGGCTCCAACCGGGACTAAAGGCCCCTGCCCAACGGCTACTGCGCCAGACAGAGGTGGCAGGGACCTTTAGTCCCGGTTGGAGCCACCAACCGGGACTAAAGGTATACTTTTACTCCCGGTTGGTGGCTCCAACCGGGAGTAAAGGTCTACTCCCGGGCCGTGGCTGCGCCCGGGGTTGGAAAGTTACCTTTAGTCCCGGTTGGATCTATCAATCGGGACTAAATGTTCTCCCTTTATAAATCGGCCGTCTCCTCCTTCCTCCCCGAGCCCGAGCTCAGCACATTTTGAAGCTCACTGCAGTAGTGTTCTTGCTTCCTCCCTCCCTCCATTGTTCCTCCATCCATTCTTCGATTCCTCCGTCGATTCTTCAGTTGTAAAGGTTACCAATCTCATACTCTCATTTTTTACCATTTTCTTATGCCATTTTATTCACTATATTCTTTATTGTGGTTTTTTTTCATTTGTAAGCAATTTGAGCTCAAAATCACTTTAAGCTTGCATATTTACATGAAAGAAGGTTAAAGTATATATAAATATAAAGTTAGAAAATAGTTAGAAAATTATAGCAAATCCTTACTAGTTGAACTTGCGGACCGTGTTCAGGTCGGCGAGGATGTTCTCTGCCGAGCGGTAACGGACGTCAAGGAGGAGCTTTGATTCTACGAGGGAGAGCGATAACGGTCGTGGAAGACCGTGTTCCCTTCCTCGTAGAATCGGAGCTCTTCCTTGACCAAGTACGGTGCCGTCCGGTGGAGAAATCCTCGCCGAGCTGATCACGTAAGCAAGGTCAACTAGTACGGATGGTTATTTATTCACATGTCCCGATATCGTCGTAGTAGTCTGTCAATCACCGTACCTAAACGTAGTATATATAAATAAAAACTTAGAAAATAGTTAGAAAATTATAGAAAATCCGTACTAGTTGAACTTGCGGACCGTGTTCAGCTCGGCAAGCATGTTCTCTGTCGAGCGGTAACGGACATCAAGGAGGAGCTTTGATTCTACGAGGGAGAGCGACAACGGTCGTGGGAGACCGTGTTCCCTTCCTCATAGAATCGAAGCTCTTCCTTGACCAAGTACGGTGCTGTCCGGTGGAGAAATGCTCGCCGAGATGATCACGTAAGCAAGGTCAACTAGTACGGATGGTTATTTATTCACACGTCCCGATATCGTCGTAGTAGTCTGTTATGTGTGTACATTCCCATTCTTCTGTTAATTTGCGGAAATATCATATGAATTACTTACCTGCCGCAGTAAAAGACGAGAACACAATGACCATTAAAAATATCATTGTTTAGAGATCTAGATAATTTTATAGTTTGTTAATTTTATTTGTTTATAAAAGAAGAAATTTATAGTGTATTAAAAAATGAGTATAGAGAGTAGATGGCAACTGCTTCCGGGTCCTCGGCCTCTCATGGGTTTCCAAAGCGACTTAGGCCGGGCCTTCCTCTCATTCCATGCGGCAAGTGTCGTGATGAGATGAAGATTGTGATGGAGTACCGAGTGAAGAAGAAGGGTCCCAACAAGGATCGTATCTTCTACAAGTGTCCGGATCGCAATGTGAGTTATTTTATCGTATTTAATGATTATGGTTAGTTTATACCTATTTTCATGATGGGTGTGATTAAAGTTCTAGTTTTTTGTTTTAATTTCAGTGGGATGGCAGTGGATGATGTTCAGGCTTCTACTGGGAGGAAGAGTATGTTGAACTCGTGCAAAAATATCTTGCACAACAGGCAGATACGGCGGCTAATGAGGCAGTGATCCAGCCGAAGAAGCCCAAAGATGTTGCACAATCGGGGGATCTGTCTGTTTTAGTTGAGATTGGTCGCGAAATCCTTGTGCTCCTGAAATGTATTTTAGCTTTAGTTCTTTTAGTGGTAGTTGGGATTGTCTACATTGTAGCGATGCTTTCATAAATTTGTATCTTTTGTGGTGGCACGCATGTTGTATAAATAATTAATTATGATCTAGGTTTTAATATGATATTTATGTCATGTAATGCAGATGAGCCGTCATTGGATGTATAATGCTGATCGCCGCTCACAAGAGTTCATTGACGGCGTGCATTCTTTATTACGTGCGGCCGAGACAAACAAACGCGACGGTTTCATGTGCTGCCCATGTGCCATATGTAAGAATACGGTGGAATATCCTTGCTCAAGGACTCTTCATTCACACTTGTTCAAGTCGGGTTTCATGCCAAACTATATTTGTTGGACAAAGCACGGAGAAACCGGTGTTGTAATGGAAGAAGATGAAGAAGAACAATGGGATGACAATGATATTATTCCTGATGGTGCGTGCTTCAATGATACTGCAATGGGAGAAGCTGAAGAAGAGGTAGCCGCAGAAGATGAGCCGGCTGATGATCTTTGTCAGGTCATTCGTGATGCACAAAGAGAATGTGAAAGTGAAAAGGAGAAGATCAAGTTCGAGCGGATGCTAGAAGATCACAAGAAATTGTTGTGCCCAACTTGTGATGCAGGGCAAAAAAAGTTGGGAACCACACTAGAATTGCTGCAATGGAAGGCAAAGAATGGTGTATCTGACAAGGGATTTGGAGAGTTACTAAAAATCCAAAAGAAGATGCTTCCGAAGTACAATGAATTGCCCGCCACTACCTACGAAGCAAAACAAGTTGTCTATCCTATGGGGCTAGAAATAGAGAAGATACATGCATGTCCTAATGACTGCATCCTATACCGTGGCAAAGAGTACGAGAAATTGGATGCATGCCCGGTATGCCATGCGTCGCGGTATAAGATCAGGCGAGATGACCCTGGTGATGTTGAGGGCGAACGTCCATGTAAGAAAATCCCTGCCAAGGTTATGTGGTATGCTCCTATAATACCACGCTTGAAACGTCTGTTCAGAAACAAAGAACATGCAAAATTGTTATGATGGCACAAAGAAGACCGTAAGGTAGACAATATGTTGAGACACCCTGCTGATGGGTCCCAGTGGAGAGCAATCGATAGAGAATTCCCGGAGTTTGCAAATGACGCAAGAAACTTAAGGTTTGCTTTAAGTACAGATGGTATCAATCCTTTTGGAGAGCAGAACAGTAGTCATAGCACTTGGCCTGTTACTCTAAGTATCTACAACATTCCTCCTTGGTTATGCATGAAGCGGAAGTTCATTATGATGCCTATGCTCATCCAAGGCCCGAAGCAACCTGGCAATGACATCGATGTGTACCTGAGACCACTTATTGATGAACTTCTCATTTTGTGGAATAAAGAAGGTGTACGTGTGTGGGATGAGTACAAACAGGAACACTTTGATCTGTGAGCATTGTTGTTCGTAACAATCAATGATTGGCCTGCTCTAAGTAATCTTTCAGGACAGTCAAACAAGGGATATAATGCATGCACACACTGCTTCGGTGATATTAGAGGTGTATTCTTGAAAAAATGTCGAAAGGTCGTGTACCTTGGCCATCGTCGATTTTTTCCTGCAAATCACCCCGTAAGAAAGAAAGGTAAGCATTTTAAAGGGAAAGCAGACCACCTAACCAAGCCTCGCAACCGAACCGGTGAGGATGTACTCGATATGGTCAATGATGTGAAAGTCGTCTTTGGAAAAGGACATGGAAGCCAACCTATTCCGAAAGACGCTAACGGTCACGCACCCATGTGGAAGAAAAAGTCCATATTTTGGGACCTACCCTATTGGCAAGTCCTGGAGGTCCGTAGCTCGATCGACGTGATGCACCTGACGAAGAATCTTTGTGTGAACCTGCTAGGCTTTATGGGTGTGTATGGAAAGCCTAAGGACACATTTGAAGCACGACAGGACCTGCGTTGTTTGAGAGAAAGAGACAACCTGCATCCAGAGAAGACAGATGATGGACGCCATTACTTACGTCCTGCTAGCTACACTCTAAGCAAAGAGGAGAAGGAAATCATGTTTGAATGCTTAAACAACATCAAGGTACCATCTGGATTCTCCTCGAATATAAAGGGTATTATAAATGTGACAGAGAAGAAATTCTGTAACTTAAAGTCCCATGACTGTCACGTTCTCATGACGCAATTACTTCCAGTTGCATTAAGAGGAATTCTACCTCCAAATGTACGTCTAGCCACCGTAAAGCTATGTGCATTCCTCAATGCAATTTCTCAGAAGGCAATTGATCCAACTGATCTAGCTAAACTACAGAATGATGTGGTTCAATGTCTCGTCAGCTTTGAGTTAGTGTTCCCTCCTTCCTTCTTTGATATTATGACACACCTCCTAGTTCACCTAGTCAAGGAGATTTTCACTCTCGGTCCTGTGTTCCTACACAACATGTTCCCCTTAGAGAGATTCATGGGAGTCCTAAAGAAATATGTTCACAACCGTGCTCGCCCAGAAGGAAGCATCGCCAAGGGCTATGGAACAGAAGAGGTCATTGAGTTCTGTGTTGACTTTATTCCCGACCTTGACTCGATTGGTGTTCCTGAATCGAGACATGAGGGGAGACTAAGCGGAAAGGGGACACTAGGGAGGAAAACATATATTGGTACGGATGATGATTATTTCAATAAAGCGCACTACACAGTTCTACAGAACTCCTCTTTGGTAGATCCGTATATTGAGACACACAAGGATCTCTTACGATCCGAGTTTCCAGGGAAGACTGAAGCTTGGATTACGCATAAGCACATGAAAACTTTCGGCGGTTGGTTGCGAAAAAAATGTCAAGGTGATGAGAGCATCCATGAGCAACTGTATTTATTGGCTATGCAACCATCATGGCATATCGTCACATACAAAGGGTACGAGATAAATGGGAACATATTCTACACAGTAGCCCAAGATAAAAGGAGTACCAACCAAAACAGTGGTGTCCGCATAGATGCCACAGACCCGAATGGGAATAAGCAGACATATTATGGACGCATAGATGAAATATGGGAACTAGAATATGCACCTACTTTGAAGATCCCATTGTTCAAGTGCCAATGGGTCAAGGTGACCGGAGGCGGAGTAACAGTAGACAACGAGTATGGAATGACAACAGTAGACCTTAGTAATATTGGGTACAAAGACGAACCATTCGTCCTTGCCAAGGATGTGAATCAGGTGTTCTATGTCAATGATATGTCTACCAAACCAAAAAGAGGGAAAAACGATAATGACTCAACCAAAGAGCCAAAGCGCCACATAGTTCTTTCAGGGAAAAGAGTCATCGTGGGAATTGAGGACAAGTCGGACATGTCAGAAGAATATGAAAAGGATGACCGAATTCCGCCCTTCAAAGTGAACAAAGACCCTAGCATCTTGGTAAATGATGAGGACACTCCATGGTTACGAAGCGATCATAACCAAGGGACATACGTAAAGAAGAAGTTCACTGCTGTGCCCACTTGATGATATAGTGATTTAATATAGTGTGTGTTTGAGATATTATGTAATAATTGTGAATTCAGATGTTTATTATGTCATGTTTCAAATTAAATCAATGTTTGATTTGGTGGGATTTCTCTCTCAAAAAGGTAAATTAGGATACTGAGTGATGAAAAATTAAAATATTAACGTTAAAATGATGTGAAAACAAATTTCCTGTCCAAAACCAATAATTTTAATAATTTTAATTAAATACTACATTTTTGCATTAACGAAATAATAAATATTAGTTACATTATGTTTTATAATTCTAACAAAAAATAAAAAAAGTTAGGTTATCGATTTTTCCTATGTGCAATAAACAAAAATAAAATTCATATTTTTAACAAAATAATTTTATGCCTTTTATTTAATTTACTATGTATTTAATAAAAACTATTGCATTTATATTGTATTTAACAAGACTATTGCTTAAAACAGGCGGGAAACGAAACTGCAGGCCACCTTTACTCCCGGGTGGGAAGCCCACCCGGGAGTAAAGGTGGGCTGCAGTTTCGTGGCCCGCCAAAAAAAAGCCTTTACTCCCGGTGCGTGTTACCAACCGGGAGTAAAGGTATACCTTTACTCCCGGTTGGTAACACGCACTGGGAGTAAAGGCACCTTTACTCCCGGTTGGTAATACGCACCGGGAGTAAAGGGTTTTTACTCCCGGTTGGTGGCTGGCACCGGGAGTAATTCTCCTCTGCTATATAACCTCCAGCGCCTGGCAGATCGATCTGCTCGTCTTCTTCCTCGTCGAACACCGCCGCCCTCTTCTTCCTCGCGCCGCGTCCGTTCGCCTTCCGTGACACCGGCGCCGCCGTCTTCTTCCTCGTGCGGCCTCCACCGCGCGCGCCCGTGCCCCTCCTCCGCGCTTGCCCGTGGCCCTCCACCGCGCCCTCCTCCGCGCCCGAGGCCCTCCACCGCGCGTTGCCCCACCGCGCCGGCCCGAGGCCCTCCAGTACGTACACTGCCGAGCTTCGAGGTGATATATTCGTCGATCTCTTTGTACATTCGTCCGAGCCCTCCACTGCCGAGTTATAGATCACGTCGAAAACTACAACTTTGGTGTAAGCCATGTGTCAACGGTCGAGGTCGATTGAAAATTCCAAATTTTGAATCACAAAATCTAGAAACTAAAAATGAATATTTGGAACTCTAAATGATTTTAAATAAAAACATATCTTAAGGCAAGTTTTGAATATTTGGAACTCTAAATGACAAGTATAATTAAGGATCACCAATGAAATTACTTTAGAAATTAATTAGATCGATGTAAATCCATGGCTTGTATAATAAACACGCTATATATTATTTGGAAACAACGCTACGAACCATCCACTAATGATCCAGCCCATCAACCGCCATATATTCATCACTATATGATATGCCATTATTTCAAGATGCAGTTTCAATAGAAGAATTTTTTCTATCTTCATAGATCAATGTTTGTTAACGAAATTTTATCCAAATATATTCATGTAGGGTCTTTTTTTTTGAAGGATTTGTTGTAGGATATATAATGGTCAAATAGGAACTCAATTTTGATACCCAGTTTATAAACTAAGCGTTTTTTAGTTTATCAAAAATATCACATGTTTCTTCATTTGTGAACTTTGAATATACAGATATAATATATTAATGTTGCTAAAGTAATATGAGCATTACATATTTTTTTCCGGGAAGACTATCTTCAAACTTTATATCATAGCATCAGAGATCGCCTGTAGAAGAAGAAAATAAATTCTTATCATTTCGGAAATAGTAATGGTTATATGAGCAATAAGACACATATACTTACATTTCATAATGACTTATACTTATATTATTAACATAGAATTTTCTCATATGATGAATGACTACATGGTTGATCACATGGTACATAGGATCACAACATCACGCACCGACACCGCCCCGGCCCGCCTCACGTCGTCGTCGTCGTCAGCACGCCGGCCCGCCTCACGTCATCGTCGTCAGCACACCGGCCACCGCGCCGACACGTATATATACGTCATTTGTATTCATATGCATTTCGTCCATGCGTTTCTATGTATACGGCGGAGCACCGCCGCCCTCGTTCACCCATGTGTACAGACATATATACGGCGGAGTGGAGCACCGCCACTCTTGTCACACCGCCCTTTCTCGTGCCCTAATTCGCCCTAGTACCGACGTAGTTCGTCCTAGTGTGGCGAATTGCGTCCGTGATCGAGGGGCAAGATTTAATAATGCATATTGTTTGTAGATTTTACGCATGTAATAAGCAAAGATTTGACGTACTATATATTGGTTTTGTTTTTTGAAGCTAGATGGCCGACCCGAGAAATATGGATGAGGAGGAGTTGATGATGAATTTGATCAACACTGGCACTCAAGTTGCCGGCAATGATGGTGCTAAAAATAACGTGCAAGAGGATGTAGATGACGGGAGTCAGTACTTAGCTCTTGAACAAAATGAGCAACAACATATTGGCCAAGTATATATTTTTTATTATTAGCTATATATATATATATATTATCATATGTCTTATGTGTGCTCATGACATTAAAAATAATGTTTATGTTTTGTAGCCCTCTGGATCGACATCAACAACTACAACGAAGAGTAAAAATGTTCGAGGTCCCAAAAAGCCATTGGAGGGTCGCTTCATCATCTCGGAGTTCAATGTGGATACAGGAGAACCGGGGGGGCCGAATAAAATGAAATTTGTGCACCACTGTGGTTACCTTGTACGGGACCGGCTCCCGATTAGTACCCGTGAATGGAAGAAGAAGACCAATGCTCCTCATATCAGTTTTGTCTCCGATCGTGACAAGGCGTTAATTTGGAATGATGTCTTGGTACATTTCACGCTCCAAACAGATGATTATGATGATATAATAGATGGTGATGAATTGAAGGAGCGAGTTAGGGATTGGGCAATGAAGAAGATGGCCACCCAGTTTCAGACTTGGAAGAAACACCTATACATGACGTATGTCAAGAAGAACATAGCACCAGATTTTACTGTCCCAGGCCCGATCTCAAAGCAGAGGCCCTATTGGGATGAGTTTGTACAGTACAAGACTTCAGAAGAGGGTGTGAGTCGGGTGATAAAGAACCAACGTAATGCCCAACAGAAGACATACCACCATACCTTGGGATCAGGTGGCTACCCGACTGCCATTAAGAAGTGGAACAAAATGGAAGCAGACCTTCTTGCCAAGGGTATCAGACCAGAATCACTCGAGTGGGGAGAACGTGCAAAGAATTGGTTTTTCGCTCATGGGGGAACACTAGACCAGGAGACAGGGAAGTGCGTTTATGGCGCAAGACTGCAAGAAGCAGCAGAAAGATTGTTTTATGCTCAGAGAGCTACTGCTAGTGGTGCGTTCAGGCCCAACAGAGAGAAGGATGAGCTGACATACGCCATCGGGACTATTGAACATGGTGGCCGAACTAGAGGCAAAGGAAGTGTCTCGTGGGAGCATGGATTCCCTCAGGACAGACCTTCCTACAGAAGTCGCCAGAGAAAGAAGGAAGAAGAGGCACACCGGCTCCAGAGGTTGGAGGAAGCGGTGCGTGAAGCACAGGAGCGGGAAAAAAACCTTGAAGCGAGAATGCAGGAGGAAATCAAAAGGCAAGTGCAAATAGCAGTGAGTGCAAGCAAGCAGGCATCAGAGCCAGGAATCAACATTAGCCAATCTGTTCAGTTGAAAAGCAGCTGCGCTTCCACGGAGATACCAAATCAAGGGGACACAGGACTGCGCTTCCCTGTGGATGACGTCACTGAACCTTGTACAACGTGTGAGCTACACATTCCGAAGGAGAATTCCACAATCAAGGTGGCTATCGGTCTTGTTAATCCTATCGACCGAACCAAGACACCAAGGATTCATGGGAATATAATCCAAGAAGGATATGCCACCATCTCGGTAGATAAAGCTGAAAAAGGTTTTAGTGATTTGCCTCTTGACATTCCTGGAGGTGATGGCGAGAAGACTCTAGGAGAAGCGGAGAAGACATTCATTCTATGGCGCAAGCGCTACATCATCATTCCAGGGATGTCGGCTCCACCTCCTTCTGAACTACCTCACCATAGGTACATGCGGATGAAAACACTACATCATTAATTTGTATTGGCTTAAATAATTAACAATCTGCTCATAATAATATGTCATTCCTTTTTTTGTAGCAGATCCTCCCCCAACCTAAATCCAATTGTTCAATCGCCAGATCATCATAGTGCTCTGTACGATGACATTGTGTTGGAAGACGAGGCTGCATCCACACCCTCTCCAAGGAGGTCTCCAACGCCGCAGCCGCCACCTCCAAGGAGGTCTCCAACGCCGCTGCCAACACCTCCAAGGAGGTCTCCAACGCCGCTGCCAACACCTCCAAGGAGGTCTCCAACGCCTCCCCCGCCCCCGCCTACCAAGAAGCCTAGCAAGAGGCCAGCCCCTCAAACGAAGAACCAGTCCCCACCTGCAAAGAAAGCCACCGTGAAACCAAGGGCTATTCCCAAAATAATATCTGAAGAGAAGGAAGAAGGAACTGATGCATATAAAAAAGACATGTCTAGATTCTATGACAAACTTAAAATGAATCAAGAAGCAAGGAGAAACCCAGAGAAACCGTACTTCTTCGTAGCTCCGGATATTTTAAGAAAAAAGGTGACTTCTTACCAGCATCAACAGCGGGAATCTCGTAAGCCGTCTAAATCAACGTTATCAGACTATGACCGCACTCTCACCAAGTCAATTGAGGCGGCACAGAAAAAGAAGCGGGCAGGGAAAGGAGTTGCCCAACTCGGACAACAAGCGCACCAATCAATCCCCCCGCTAGTTGTTGGTAATGAATATGGTTCGAATTTAGGATTAATGCATCAGGCAAACATACCTCCGGATGTCGATTTGGATCACCTTGGTGAATTTCTTGATGAGACTGGTCTCGACCTTTACCAGATGTTTGGTGATGGAAACATTGAGAGTGCGGCGGAGGTTGATATTTGGAAGAAAAAATTTGTACTAGGCCAGAGTCTATACAACCCTCAAGCCTTATCTGATCTGGGGACGCAAATGTACCTGCTAAACAAGTGGTACATGCAGGCGTCTACCAGTGGAGACTTCTGCGTTGGTGTCAGAATTAGAGACGAACATTAGTTCCGTGGCGATGATGTTATGTATGTTGACTTTGCAGAATTTCATCAACTATGCCACCTGACCTCTCTGGACAAAGTTATCATTAGCTGCTATTGCCTGTAAGTAATAATTCTTTCGATCTATTATTAAACTCATCATATGTGTGTATATGCATATAAATTATCCTAACAAGTACTATATATATGCAGATTTACAATGACAGAGCTCAGAAAGGAAGGCTGCAATGAAATTGGTTTTGTTGATCCCCATATAGTATTCAAAGACCCAATTACTCCAATGACTAATTGGAAGTCTGAGTCAGAGAGTAACCTCATGAACTTCTTAGTGAACCAACGCCACAAGAAGGATATACTCTTTCCCTATAACTTCAAGTGAGTGTTAATCATGTCGATCATAGCCTTAATGGCTCATATGTTGATTCTAGTTAATTAATGAGTGTTATGCGTTATATCCTATAAACACATGCAGCAATCACTGGATATTGATGGACATCGATCTGGTGAAAAGTCACTTGATAATCTATGACTCGATGAGAAAACCACAACAAGACTACCAAGATATGATAGATATTATCCAGAGGTAATTTCGGGATCTCTAGCAACTATATATACACACAAACATGATGATTAACTATATCTGATGACGTGGCAAATTTTTTATTGGGTAGTGTTTGGAAAACCTTTATTGAGAAGCAACACATGAAAAAATGCAAAGCGCCACTGAATGTAATCCCATTGAAAGTAAGTCCCCTGAATCGCATCATCTTTATTAATTAAACATATAGCTTTCACCGGATCACCAGATTGGATGACAAATCTTTTTCTCGTAAAGTGGTGTCTGAGGCAGGAACAGGGGAACAACTACTGTGGTTACTATGTTTGCAAGTTTATCAAGGTGCTCTCCCAAAAAACTCCTACAGAGAGACTCAAAGTACGTTAAAAATATACTATATATTCATTTAATTATTATTATTGATTGTGTTACTATGTCTTTATATATATATATGTACATATATTAATTTATTTTCCTTTAATTCAAACCTGTAGACTCGATGGTTGGAGGAAAAGGTCATACGGCAAGACCAAATCAAAGCAATTCAAGAGTCTATAGCCGGATTTTTTAATGAGCAGGTCATCGATTCCAAGGGCGAGTTCTACTTCGACCCAACACTGCCATTGAAGCCAAGCTAGAGGATGAGAAGAAACTTGTTATGTCACAACAACTATAATGCAATCTTTTGTAATATATGCACATGAAATAATATAATGTAAAATACACATATGCATGCATGCATGTAAATATATATATGATGCATGCATATATATATATATATATATATATATATATATATATATATATATATATATATATATATATATATATATATATATATATATTTCTATGCTTGAATTGTGTGATTTAATACGTTCATTGTGCTTGAACTGAAACATACTATATGCGCGTATAAATGTATAATTAGCAGCGTACAATACGACTTCGAAAACCTATTTTGAAAAGAAAACAAAAAAATGAAAAGAAAAGAAAAAAGAAAAAAACCTTTAGTCCCGGTTCGTATTACCAACCGGGACTAAAGGTGCCGGCCATCGTGGCATGTCAGGAGGCACCTTTAGTCCCGGTTGGTGTTACCCACCGGGACTAAAGGTCCTCCTTTAGTCCCGGTTCCTGACCCGGGACTAAAGGACCCCCCCTTTAGTCCCGGATGCTTGCTCCCGGGTGGGGAACCGGGACTAGAGGGGGTTCCCCACCGGGAGTAAAGCTCGGTTCTCTACCAGTGGACGTGTGAAGGAGCAATGGAGGAAGATGACCGCGCAGTTTCAACATTGACACGTGAATCATGAGAACGTGGATCAATGGAAGGATTTCGGGTTGGATGGTGTACCCCAACTAAATCCATTACTCCCATCGCCTGGACAAAAACATCTTCGCTAATGGCTTCTGGTCCATAGGCAACCGCGAGCACTCGATTCACCAGGGCCCTTTTCTCAAGAGCGTCATTGGATCCACGAAGTAGTTCAAAACTAGACTTGCCATCAGTATGGGCATCACTTCCAGACCAATTCTTCATCCAACGGGGCATAATATTGTTCTTGGGTATCTCTTTGACGTCCAAGTGTACAAGTACCTGAAGATAAAGTAAACAAAGCAACAAATATGAAAATTATTCTAATATAAAGGCAAAGACAACTAAAAATTCTACCACGCGTAGAACTCTGGGTCCTACCTTAAGAGAATGCCGACACAACAGACCCAGATGTTCAAACAGACCACACTGGCATGTGATCTTGTCACCCCCATCATACAAAACTTTATAGAAAACCTGGTCAGGGTTGCCATCTAGAGCAGAATGAGCTACTTCAAATATGCCATCAGAAGTCCTACTATTAATAGCATAACCACCGGCATAATACAGTTCGTTGTAGAACTTCTCATAAATTCTCCTAGTGTAGATTAGTTCAGTGTGGCGCTCAATGGGCACACCAACACGATGCTTCCTACACTTCTGGTGATTGAAAAAAGAATGACAAGTTATCTGAATAATCAATTTATACTATATGGTGGACTAAAACAGCTGGAAAAAGATATATTCAAGATGACCATCGTTTGCAGACATGTTTGGTGAGGTGGACTTCCTTCTCTTCTTGATCATTCCGGTCCATTTGGATCTCATTGAACTTCCGAACAAACATATGCATCGGTGCAGGCCTTTGAATGAATTGCTTAAACATGTGGTTTGAGCTCTCGGACCTTTGAGTGCTAGTCATGCCAGCACAAAATATATCCATAAAGTATGGCTTAGCCCATTTAGCCCTGTGCTTGAATATTCTGTTCATGAACTGATTGTTTTCAAGGTTATACTTGTGCATAAGCTGCCTCCACTTCCTTTCAAACCTAAGAACCATTATTTCTTCGGTGACAAGCTTATTGAATTCCTTCTTGAAGCTGCTGTTCTTGCTGTATATTGGGCCAACCTTTTGCTTTGTCTTCCTCAATACATGCCATCGACACCACCTATGAGTACTGGACTTCAATGTGGATTTTATGGCTGCAGCCATTGCTTGGCACTGATCTGCAAATGTACAAAAAACTACATCATAATTGGAGCAGAAAAAATAAGCATGTGATACAAATGAATAACATGAAAAATAAAAAATAAAAAATCAAACAAATAAAACAATAGATCAAAAAAAATCTGTGAGGATAGTCTGCGGTTCTTTGCCACCCATTATTTCTACAAACTTGCTGAAAGCCCACTCAAAATCCTCAACCTTCTCAGTGGTGGGCAATACCCTACCAAAAACAATCGAATGAAAATGGTTATTAACACCAACGAACAGTCCAAAGGGCATGTTATACAAATTCGTGTGATAGGTTGTGTCAAATGTCACTACATCACGAAACTTAGCATAGTCCGCTCTGTTCTTACCAGTGCACCAGAGCATCGACTTAATCTTACCATCTTCATCCAGTTTGAAACTGATTTGCATACCAACATCAGCCAATTTCATTTGCTCGAGTAGGCTGATTGTCTTTCCTATATCATCACTTATATTATCCTCAGCAATTCTTGCACAAAGACATCTTACCGCCTCTTTCCGTATAGGCACGGTTAATTGATTCCCATGTACACCTAGGACGCTGGAAACCCTCCCTATAGGGATGTTATTTTCGCGAAGCTTTTGAACAACATCTTCTGCCCATATGTGCCAGAGCAAGGATGGTTGTGTTGCTTCTCAAAGCGAGAAATACACCAACCGTGATCACAGGTTCGATGAAGCCTAATCATGGCTTTACAACCAGTCCTGCAAGTTGCAGATCTGGTGTTGGGACATATGCCCTGCAAACAGTAGTAATAATAAAAAACTATTCAGGAAAACTTATATAATAATTAGAATACACTGACTGTAGACGCTCGAGACATCAATAATGCAATTTACCTCACATGAGCATACAAAATCCTGCCTCGTCGTATAATTGTTATCATTGACTCTGTTTCTACGTTTTCTAATTCCAAATCCAATTTCCCATGAATAGAGGCTGTAGAAATCTTTTGCTTCTTTAGCAGAGTTGAACTCCATGCCAACAGCAGGTAAGAAGATAGGCTCGCCTGGGCGACTGGTGGAAGTTCGAATAGCGCGGGTAATAGAACTTTCGACCATGGGTACAATCCGCAATTCTGGTCCATGCTTGCCTCTCTTCCTGCCACTAAACAGATTATATACCGACCCAAAGTAATTTTAGAGCGGCTAAAAGTAGTATAACATAATTCCGCGGTGAGATTCTTGCTATCAAATCCGAATGGTAGTTGAACACATGAAACATTTGGGTGGGATGGAGTAGCCTACAATCCCTCGTGTTGTAATTGAAATATCTACGCCTACTGAACTTACTACAAGACATGTCCCACGCAAACCAACCATTTAAAGGGGATAAAAAAAGGCAACATAGATAATCATCATGGATCTACGATTTAAGCCTGAAAACACGTATACATGTGACGAAACATCACTAGCAAAAACTGTCACCGAAACAGAAAAGGGGTTTAGAGTATAAAATAACCAAAAACAACTTAGGATGACACTATAACACAGAAGATCAAATAGACAAAACGACAAGGATTAAACCCCCTAGCAACATCAACACAGAAACTATTGCTGAAGCTTGAGTTGGGTACCTCTTAAGCAAAATGGCGCGTTCCAGAGGATGGATCGCCGCGGGAGCAGAGTCTATAACAACCCAGTGAGCAGAGTCAAAGAAGGGAGGGGGAGACAGGGAGTTATGAACTGATGTAAAAAGATTGAAATTTAACTAAATAGATACGACGTTCAGACATCTTGAATTTCTTCAGTACCTGGCAATCGAAGATCATGGAGACCCTGACTCTGAGACGGTTGTTGCAACAGGCCGGTACATGAATGGGTAACAGATTGCGATCCGGCGGCCACAACTGCGATCTGCGCTAAACTGGAGTCGCTCATGGATGACGTGATAATAGGGATGGGAACCTTCAAATGCTCTGAATAAGACTACTGAACACAATAGTCTTCAGGGGGCAGGCTTATATAAGGCAGAAAGGGGGAATTGGGCTGCGAAAGTTGAAATTTCGAAACGCACACCCAGATCTCGCCACACAGGTTTTCTGCATAGCCACGTCACCATGCTTATTTGGTTTATGAAATACTAATGTAGATAAGTATATGACACGCGGCATGCATCTGTGTTGTGGTCATAAAATCAGGACCGTCAGTACTTATGGGTACATTACCCCTGAGGCATCAAAATATTCGCGCCTAGCGACGCAACTTGGACATTCCTGCCTCAGATTCGCCGGAGAAGCCCGAAGCGAGGTTCGCAGGACGCAAACCACACATGAACTTCGAAGTCTCGTCGGTCTATCATCGAAGTTTCGATCTTCTAGCTGAGGCGCCGCCTGGACTGGGAGGAAGGGCTGGCCGTCAGGAGGAGACGGCCTTCTCTGTGGGCTGAGGGGGTCTGGGCAGGTCGTAAATAGCACATGTATATATATTTCATGAATCAAGTTGTGGATTCTTGATTTTTGTCAAAAAAAAAAAAGTTGTGGATTCTAGATGATAAGCACTCTAGGTATGGCTGAAGTTGATAGTTTAATTTAGAAATGCAGTTCATAGTAAGCTAGAGAATAAAAACACCCTTTCTAAATTTCAGGAGGACCTACAAATAATGTGCACGGGCGTAGCCACTTAATGTAATTAGCAAGCATGAAAATTTCAGACTGCATGAAAATTAAGCTAGGAGCTAGAGTTTGACACCAAGCCGTGAGACGAAGAACATGGCCCAGTTGATCTCACAAGGCACATCAGCTGGCATATAATTGAAGGACCGAATCCACCCATCCACTTTGGTTGCCAACCCTGCAGACGACTGGAGGTTGAGCACATAGGCACGCTCCGGGTCTGAACAGTAGAGCACGAGCGAGGTGCCGCTCCTCTCCCCAATGCACACGTGGGATAGCAACTCGTGTCCAAACCCTAGCTCCACGTCGACGTCAACCTCGGCTACATGACTGGAGTCCCAGTGATCCCCGTCATCTCGCTGTTTCATCATCACCAGCCCGGTTGTTGCCTTTCAGACAGAGCAGAGCGAGCCTTCCCTCGACATGGCCGCGGAGAACCTACGGAGTTGCAGCTGCTCGGCATGGCCGCGGCCGACGAGGAGCACCTGGAACAAGGTGCTGTAGCCACCGGCGGGGCGGGCGTCGTGCGGGCCAACAGTGCCATGGTCGGCGGCCATGAGGAGGGCGTACCCCCGGACGCCCTCGTCGTCAACTTCGAGCGTGGGCAGGAGGTTGCGTCCGCTGGTGAGCAGGTTGCACACGCACAGGCGCATCACGCCGCCGCCGCCGCTGTTCTTGTCCATGGAGCGTGGCCGCCAGACACGCATGAGGAGAAGTCACTTTACAGATAAGATTTTTAGAGGAGGTTAAAATAGGTTTTTAGAGGCGATTTGAAAAAATGCTACAATGCCACCGATGGTAAAATAAGTGATTTTTAGAAGCGGTTTTAAAACCGCCTCTAAAAATTGATTTCCAGCGGCGGTGACTTAAGACAACCGTCATTAAAAATTGATTTTTAGAGTCAACCGTCTCTGAAAATAATTGTCAGAATTTTTTAAAAATTATTTAGATTTTAATAAAAATAAGAAAAAAATATTTCTAATGTAGCCCAAAGGGCTGAGAACCTGCCACAGCTCACAAGATTTATTTTCACTTGTTTTGAATAAGTGCTGACACTTGAAACTGGGATTCGAACCCACAACACCTATTCCTCGCGCATTCCATCTCCTACCACCATACTACACTGTCACTTATGTCTAGTTCTACGGTGCTTTCTATTTGTACTAATATGTAGGAATCTTATAATCAATATTTTAACTCATAAATAGTCTTAAATAAGAAAACTTTCAACTACAAAGTTTGAGATCTCCTCGAGCACTACAACTTTGATATAAGACATTTCTCCATCCAGGGTCATTTAAAAAATACAAAAAATTGAAATTCAAAATGTGAGACTTAATTTATATATTTGGAACCCTAAGTGATCTCAAACAAAAAATTTGTCAACTACAAAGTTTTAGATCCTGTCAAGCTCTACAATTTTGATATAAACTTTGTCTTCATCCGATTTCATTTAAAATAGATATGAATTTATTTGTGTTGTAAGTATTTTTAAGGACGGTTGACTTAGTCAATAGCCCTTGAAAATCGATTTTTAGGGACGGGGGACTTAACAAAACTGCCTTTAAAAATTATTCATTTTCAGAGACGGTTGACATAAGTAACCATCCTTGAAAATCATATTTTCAGAGACGGATTTCTTAACAGAACCACCCCTAAAATACAAACATTTCTATGGTAAGGATGGTTGACTTAGTCAACCACCCTTGAAAATCGATTTTTAGGGACAGTGGACTTAATAAAACCACCTCTAAGATCACTCATTTTCAAAGACAGTTGACATAAGCAACCGTCCTTGAAAATCGTATTTTCAGATGCGGTTTTCTTAATGAAACCGGCGCTAAAAATTGATTTCTAGCAACGGTTTTATAGCTACAATGCCTTCCATGAAGGTTAGAGATGGCGTGCTAAGAAAACATCTTCTATTATAAAAGGGAGACGCCTATAAAAATCATTTTTTGTACTAGTGAGGACATCGCGCGCCGCCAGTGGGGTGGCATCGTCGATGACACTGTCGCCGTCGTTGCGGACGAAGGACATTGAGGAACCAGCACTATGGCCCAAGGACCGACGACCCCGGGGACGGGACGAACCCTAGCGCACGGGAACAGCATGGAGGTCTTCCGTGGTCTCGAGTTGCCTCTAGAGATGTCGAGGAGTGAGGCGGAGGACTATGACTGCTGCCCGCCCTGCTTGGGCCAGGTGCCGCGTCGGTGAAGGAAGGCTAGGTCGACCATGATGCCACGCCACTCCTTGCAGACGAGGGAGCAGCGCGGAAGAGCGACACCTGATCCGGTACCCGCTCCAGGATATTGGATATCACATCCGACAAGCACACCACGGCTACCACGGCGGCTACGGCCTCCGTTTTCGACATCATCGTCTCACCACCAGATCCAGATCGTTCGATCACGAGGGTTGGTGAGCCTGCTGCTAGGGCACCGGTGAAAGAATCGGAAGGTAGAACTATGATTAGATTGATACATGGAAGAGAGCCCATTAGCTGCGCGTGGCTTATATAGGCGTGTGCGCCGGTGGAGCTTGAACAACCTAGCCTAGATATCCGCCGGCGCGCTACTGGGACACAAAGATTGTGCATGGATTTGGACTCTAGGTTTGGGATGGAGGAGATTCTGCATGGACTCCGAAGGGCAACGCACGTAGTGCAAGTCTCGTCACTCGGATGCCCCGTTGTCGTCTCATGCATGAAAGAAGTATGCAGCTAATTGGGCTACAACCTACAAGGAAACCTATCCATCATGAAACTTCGCCCCTTTGCATGCTCCAGATGATGCCATGCAAGTATGCAAATAATGAGATCGATCTCCCTATAAAAAATGGCGTGGCTAACACCTGGACATGTCTGGACAGCAGCTGTTGGCCTGCTGCGCCTGCTCGCCCTGCTCCTTGCCTCGCTACTCGCCCGCGCCAGGCTGCGCGCCCGCGACTGCTCGCCCACCCGCGCCACTCCATGGGGACCGCTTGTGCTCGCTTCCCACGTCCCATGAAACACTTGAAAGTTGAAACATGGAGGACTTGCTGCAACATACGTCTAAAATAGACGAAACATTTGGAACAAACACTTGCAACATATGGGTATAGCCACTGCAACATATGCAACATTCAGTTAAAACACTTACAACATACGTCTAAAATAGTTGAAATATTTAAAACATACACTTGCAACATGCTTCTGAAAAACAGAAGAAACATTTTAGAACATACACTTGCAACATACGTGTATAGCTATTGCAACATGTGAAACACTCGGAACATCCAGATGAAACATCTAAAACACTTGAAACACGAGCTTGCAACATGCACTTTCAGCGTAATGTCACCTTGCTGCTTGGACGAATGGAGGCTGGTCGTTGTACAGCGTCGTTGCGAAGTCGACCGCGGCGCAAAGAGCTCGCTGGTGCCCCAGTGGAGTGGCAAGCACTGCACGACCTTGGCTAGGGTGAGCACCCCTGGCGAACACCACGCGAGCGCCCTTGTTGGGCGACCTGCTGGGCGAGCACCCCTGGGTAGAGAGTTTTTTAGATTAGAAGGGGGGCGGATGGGAGCGAGCGGACAGCACAGTAGCAAGTGGGAAGCCACGTTCTTCCGTTCAGACGTCCTCACGAGAGCATTATCGTAAAGAAACAACTAACATGAGAGATTTAACCACTTAGTTGTTGATGGGAATTTCGGTCACATACCAGCTTGGACTTGATTATGCGACTAGAGCGAGGTCAACATAACAAAGCCGACCGTTGATACTCGTTCTTCACCCGAAAAGCCCGCAAACACTTCCTAGGAAGAATAACGGAGGAGCACAGCAGGAGTGTTGTAGGATTGGTATAGCCATCTAAAATGATAGCAAAACTCATCTAGAGAAGTGTTCGGCAACAAGGGGAGGGAAAAGCTTAGGGTTAAAATGTAGGGTACGTAAACCCTAAACCCTAGAGCAACGAGTGCCATATGTAGGCACATAGATTTCTCAATTGACCGTGATCCTCTCAAATATACAGAGGGCGGTCTTGTCCTAGTAGAAAACATATTTCAACACAATTTTCCATCGTAGAGATCATTATGTTCCTCTGTTAACTTGTTGAGCCGCCCAATCAACTCCTAGATCGAGGCCTCGCTGAGATCATGGAGAGTCTCGATTGTCATTACAATCTGAGAGCACCTTGGCGGTTTGGCCTGTAGGAACTTGTGCACGGTATCCTACTCATTGTAGCTGTTGCTGAGAACACTAACCTAGTTGGCAATTTCATTGATGCAGATGTTGAACTCATCCAAGCTCTTGCCATCCTTGAACCTGAGGGTGTCGAAGTCGTCCAAGGTCTTGCCTTGAACATGAGGGTGTTGAACTTGCATCGTAGCATGTTCACCTCACTAAGTGAAAAACAATTCGTAACAATGGGGCTTTTTTCTTTAGGGGCGGCTGGCATTGGAGCCACCTTTACAGTGATGTGCTCGGGCTCCAGCACAGCAGCCACCCCTACAAATGCCACAGTAGGGGCAGCTGGTAATATGAGCCGCCCCTACAAATGCGTCAATTTGTAGGGGCGGCCTACTGTGTCCATTTGTAGGGCCGACTGAATCACCAGCCGCCCCTACAAATACATGTTGTATATATAGCGGCCAACTTGAGGAAAATTCTCCCCCTCCTCTCTCTCTCAGTCTCTCTCCTCTTTGCTCCCTCTCTCCCTCAACACGGAAAGGGCGGCGGCGGCGCCTGGCGTGAGCGGGCGTGGCGGCTGCGGCCGCCTTTCACCACCTCCTCCTCCCCCCCATCACGTCATTCTGTGTCGGCCGGTCCCTCGCCGCTGGCTCACGCCGCAAGGCACCGGCGGCGACCGACAGCGCCCCCGGGCTACGGTGCGGCATCGGCTATGGGACTTGGCGGTGCCCGTCTCCGCCCATGGTGCCGTGTGAGTGGGCCTCGCCGGTGTGCCTCCCACCCCTTGCTGCTTTCTCGCGCGGGTCAGCGTCTGCTTCTATGCTCCACGAAACCCTAGCCTCTCTCTCTCCCTCCCTCTCCTCTCCTCCCCTCCGTTGTCTCCCCTCTCCTCCCCTCCGCTGCCTCCCCTCCTTGATCGCTCCTCACCGTGGCGCGCCGGACGTGCACCACCGCGACCTCCTCCCCGCGATGTGCGCTGCCGGGCTTCAGCACACACGCCGTCCCTCTCCATCGCCAGCGCCACCTCTTCCTGTCACAAGCGGCACTTCTCTGCCTTCTCCACGGTCTCGATCTAATCGGCAGCCTTCTCAGTTCATGATTTTTTTGTTTTTCAATTTTTGTTTTGGCTTTACTGAATTCTTTGCCTTGCCTTTGCTAGGGTTAGGGTTTTAGGCGGTGGCACACAGGGCCCCTCAGCGGTGGCACACCTAGGCCGCCGGTGCCACTTGCCAGCAGGAGGTGGAGTGCCGCGGTGACGCCGAGGAGATGAGCTCATCTGTGGATCAATCGCCTCTTCTCATCCCACTGCTACCAGCTCCAACTCCAGGCATGTCTCTAGCTCTCCTCTTCCTACTCAATCCTGTAACTCCAGGCATGTCTCTAAATTTTTGTTCAGCAATATATATTTGACTGGATACTAATAGAATAATGCAATAATTTTTACCTGGTCATTGCTTCTATTTGATTAGTGATTTAATCTAATGAGGATGCATTTACTAAAACCGTGTACAGATTTTTTTTTGCATGCTTTTAGAGGAGATTCAAATTGCAGAGATAAAGTGCATAATGACGAGTACAGAAACTGATGCTCTTGTTATGGCTTTGATAGATTTCAAGTTTCTTACGTATACACCTTTCCAATGTTTGCCTCTTTGGTACGTAGTTTAATTATAGAATTGGTGCTCTTGCCGTTTCCTAAATATGTTTCAGGTTCTTACATGTTCTCTGAATTTTGGTTCGGCAATATATATTTGGCCGTGACTCATGAACACAAGAGAAAGGATAAAAGATATGTCATATTGGGACTGTCAAAGTGTTCAGTGAGTAAACTTTTCTTTCAGCTACAGATTATCAGAGTGGTCTTAACTTCCTATTGTATATTTCAGCTACATCTTATAAATTTTACAGGTTATATGAGTGGTTCATCAATCAAACAATGAAAAGAGCATGCCTTTTTTACTGTCAAATATGAAGGTAAAACGATCATATCATTTCCTTTCTTTCAGCATAGTTTTTTTATATTCCTTTTACAATGCACGTTGAAATTTCTATGCAAAGTTGGTGCGCGCATAGGGATTTACAATACAGGTGGATTTTAGGTCTGTGGTCACAAAGCTCCTACTCCAAGTAGAGCTGAATTGTAGGAACAAATGTACACTACTACTTTCTACCCTCTGTTTTGCAAGGTGACCTCAAATTCCCAATGGACATGGTGATGTTCTCAACAAATGCAGTGAGGAGGTATTATATTCTTAGTGGTCATTGAAACTCATGATTTTTTTTATTGCCTTGTCCTGGCCTAGTCATATTTCCTTAGATCTTAATGGCTTCCAACCTTTTGTTGAATCACATTGGTCGTATCTTTTCCCTTGATTTTGATCTGTATTCCTTGCTCCTTACATCTCCACCCAAGAATAATCTTTTTGTGGTTTTCGGACCCCATGGACATACATTTACATTCTTTATTTACATAGTAGTCAAGAACTGTCAAATACTAGCTGATGCCATGTCTGCCCATCGTATCTACTCAAACCTAGTACTGACATATAGCTGTATGATATATCTCTTTTTTTTCATGAGAATGAAAAACAAACTGAATCTAATATTGCTTCAGATGCCAAATATGCCCCCATCCCACCAGGCTACAAGGTTGTGCTGTAATTTTATTTCACAAACGTACAGATGGCCACAACCTAATATCATCTAAGTTTTGCTAATTTAAGGTTTATTAATGTCCTTCAAACATATTCAGGTACCTCCTGAGTGGATTCTGTATTTTATACATATTCTAGCTTCTCCAAAGGAAAGGTGTGTTTCCATACTGCTATGGTACCCTTCCTATTATTATGTTATCCTGGGCTTTAGATTTACGACATAGATTATGCAGGGTGATGCAATTAACCTTTTCTCGCTCACTCATGCCAGGCACTTGGTGTCACTTTTTCTGCCTTTGCCTGTTGAGTCATAGAAGTCAGGATGATGATAAGGATATTGAAAATTGGCTGCTGCAGTGTAGGCTGTGTACCAACATGGAAAAAGTTAATTAGTTAGCCTTCAAATTACTTAGCTAGATCCTGCGCGCATGCATACACATGTAAAAGGAACTTGGTGGCCCCATTTTACAATATGTACAAATGATCCTAACTTATCCAAAAAAATATAAACTGCTACACGGTAACATATTCTATTATCAATGTTTATCCATGGATCCTGTTTGATACATGCCACATACATGGCCTCTCTGCCACATGATATTAATTTTTTTTGTAGGTGCAGTCATGGTTTCAAGTTGCATCATTTGTGTTCCCTCAAGAATTCTAGTTATAACCCCTGCTCCCAGCCTCCTTAATGGTAAATAAGTATTGGAAATGTGTGAACCTGCATCGTTTATGTTTTGAACATCACAATTCTTCTGAAATAAGTATTGGAAAGCAAGAATCAGCTTGCTAGGTTTCATAATAGTTTTATTAACAGCCAGGATTTCATGCTTCTGCTGTTGTCTAGGTCCGCAGCTCGTGCTTTCACCCTCCTTCATATTTTTCTGGCCGACGGTGGTGACGGGGCTGTGTTCTTGGTCGGTCGGAGGACCTAAATCGCAAACGGAGAAGACGGAGGATCTGCTGACGGCGTGTCATCTTCACTGCCACATGCAAGCAGGTGCAGGCCACCGTCATGGCCACTGCCAGCAGCAGTCAGCAGACAGTGAGTACCACTCGTTCGCTTCAGTTCCTGCAGATTACGAATTCCATTTTCAGTCTGCTTTAGTGCTACATTGACCTGATGTGTGACTGCAACTATGCAAATGGAAAGATTATTAGAAGCTTCTGATTTTGTGATGTTCGATTGCTAGATCTGAGCGTCATTGATTTTGTTATTCTGTGGTCTTTCACATAAAAATCATAGTCACCATGAAATGTTATTACAATTACTGAAAAGTTTAATAGATGAAATTTGTTGTTTCATTTATTTGGACTAAACTGTTCACCTAAAAGTCATGGAATATTTGTTATAATCTGGTATAAATAAATGTGTATTGTCGTTGAGTTTTAGTACAATCGCAGACGAAGATAAGTCATGATGGAGTTGTGCATGAAAAATATATGTTCTGGTCGAATTTGAATTGTAAATTTGATTTTTTTTGCGGAAAAATGTACTATAGGGGCGGTTCTAGACTGAACCGCCCCTACAAACATGTATTATAGGGGCGGCTGGTACTACGGCCGCCCCTACAAATCGATTTTGTAGAGGCGGCTGGTGTTACCAGTCGCCCCTATAAATAGATTTGTAGGGTGGCTGGTAACACCAGCCGTCTCTACAAATTGATTTGTAGGGGCGGTCTGGGAACCGCCTCTACAAATGCATGATTTATAGAGATGGTATGGTAGGGGCGGCTGGCCGAGATGCCTCTACAAACCATCGTCAGCCGCCCCTACAAATGCTTATTGTAGTTAAGGATGAAAATGGTACGGAAATATCCCGTATCAAACCGTATCGTTTTCTACATTTAATCCGATTGAATTCATATTTTTGGATAAATTCGAATTCGGTTCAAAATTCAGAACACCAAATTCAAAATTGGAATGAAAACGGTTTAGACATTTTTTCGACCGTTTTCTATTTTTCTACTTTTAATTCGGAATATCCCGAATTCAAAATTCGGTTTCGAAATTCGGTTTAACCCAAATTTGGCCCACTACAAGTCCAACCTTAGAAAAATTATATATTTTTCATACGATCTCGGATGAAGATGATTTTTATATGAAAAATGTAGCTCTCGACGAGATCTACAACTTTTTAGTTCTTAGTTTTTTCATTTGATGTCGTGAAGATGTTCAAAAAAATTAAACAAAGTCAGCGATATATTAATCGCGTACAAGCGCTGGTTGCCTTAAAAAATCATATCTTTCTTACATCGTGTCGAATGGAGATACTTTTTAAGAAAGTTGTAGGACTTGTTAATTATTATATACTTGTTAATTGTTATGCACTTGGTCCTACGGGTCAATATTCCGTATTGATTTTTCGTATACCGACCGTATTCGACATAATTCCGCTCGAATTTTTCGTGTCCGGCTTTATCGCTTTCGTTTTCGTTTTCGTATTCAAATGTAGAAGTAGAAAACGGTTGAGAGATTTTTCGACCGTTTCCGACCGTTTTCATCCATAATTGTAGTAGTGCCTTTGCCTAGCACACTCGGTCGACGCCGACATGCATCTTCTTGATGGAGTCCCTGGCGATCTTGGTGATGGCCTTGGATGCAGTGCTCCCATGCATCTCTGGCGGAACACCCTTCGTGATCGCCTATAGCGTGTCGTTGGTGGCGGATCCTTGCCTACGACATCACACGAATGATCTCCTTCACTTGACTCGGTGAATGACCAAGCCGTGATCGGGGCTGCCACCTTCTCCACTAGTGCCTCCGCCAGAACCTCCATGTATGTCTTGCACAGTTGATCAATGATGGCGATCTATGAGTGCTACCTCAATCGTCGCACGATCTCGTGTGTGGCAACAGAAATGGGCTTCAATGCCAATTGACGCCTTCTCCACCAGTGCCTGTGGCTGGAATCGATGTAGATCACCCTGATGACACAAGAACACAAACGAACATGAGGAATTTTGGTGCCGCACAACCGCAATTTTAATTTCTAGACTAGACTATATGCCTTGCAATATATAAGATTCTGATTTACTTCGTTGTGGTCACGATCATCACCCCATGAAGGTGTTGTTTGGTTTAGGAATTGTAATGCAAACGTCAATGGAATGAGAAAGCAACGCTAATGGTAACAAAGTATCAAATCACTGCTTTGTTTGGTTTGTGCACTGTAACGTAAATGGAAAATAAGTTGCCCAGCGGCAAGCTTTTCGGCGAGAGCTCCTAGCATTGTGGCACGAATCCCTTGATAAGGCCGAACACGACACCGTGGCTCTCTGGGAAGTTCTTACGCAGGTGAGGAGCACCCCGATGCAGATGTAGACGCACAAGAGCCAAACGGCGGGAGCCCATGGAAGGCGAGGTAGATTATGAGCTCAGGTATCCCGTATCCCGCCAGGTTCATGGCGACGCCCATGGCGAGCACCACCCACAGCACCACCTGCCGCATGAACCGCGCCGTCAGCATCTGCGGCCCGTCAGCGCCGCCGCCGCTAGCCTCGGACATGAACACCATCGCTCGCTCAAACCAAAGCACACGCCCTGCTCCTCCTCGTTCTCGTTGGCTCTCTGCTTTGCCGCTTTTCTGGCCAAGTCAGCGGCAGAGCTCCTGCACTCACGCTGCTACTGCCCTAAACCCACCAGCCGCCGTAGATTCATCCTTGGGGATGAACGGGGCAGTAGAGCCTTGCCGTCGGTGTCCTTGCCAGGTGCGTGCGCTTTGTCTGCGCGCTCATGGGTGGCGACGAAGGCGGTGGCTTGGGATGAACTGTGGCGCTATGGATGAAAGTGGCCATGAAACACCTCGTCGAGCTGAAAAGGAAATGAGTCACGAGTCGAACTCGAAGATGAAGACGATGGGTGCCGTGTTTGCGTGGTCCCATACTCCCGTACTATCCGATTACACGCCATCTGATTGCGGCTGAGGCGGTAACAAACACGATTTAACGCAAACACTTTACGTCATAAATGGATTACGTTACATGGAAGTGAACCAAACGCTATCGAACTGGTTGCACCATGTCACACCCTTGGCCGCCGGCTTGCCACCGTCGACGTGAGCATGAGAAGGTGGATACCGAACGAGAACGCCAGTGAGGCAAACCCCTTAGCCTTGGCGATTCTGTATTATTGAATAGTCTGATATCGGACCCGATATAGGACGCGGCACATATGTGCCTCACTTACGGTCACTGGCCACTTAGGCCCACAAGTCATAGTTCAATACAGAAACGTAAACATGAATGCAATAGGTAAATACGCCTCCTCCTGTCTGCTCTTCTCTTCACGCAGCATCTCTGGGTGTTATATCTCCCCCCCGCTTGAGTTCCAGCTTGCCCCCAAGCTGGTGCATCTGTAAAACGTTTCTTCAGAACGTTGTAGTCCTCCCATGTCGTAGCAGAAGATGGCAGCCCCGTCCAGGTCACCTTCACCTATGGTATGGCCATGTTCCCTTTCTTAACAAGACAACGGTCAAGAATAGCTTCTGGTGTTGTAGCTGCAGCCGGCAAGTCGGTGATCACTGAAAGTTTATCATACACTGGTGTATAATCTGCAATCAACAGTTTTAGCTGGGAAATATGAAAAATAGGATGTATGAGTGATCCTTCAGGCAATTCCAGTTTGTATGCGACTGAACCAATTTTCTCTAGTACTTTGTAAGGGCCAAAGTACTTGGACGCTAGCTTTGGGAACGGTCTGTTGGCAATCGAAGGCTGTGTGTAAGGTTGGAGCTTAAGTAGCACTTGATCACCCAAAGTGAACTGAAAGTCTTGTCTTTTTCTGTCAGCCATATGCTTCATCCTGTTCTGAGCTCTGGCTAAGTTCTCTTTCAGTGCTTGGAGATGGAGTTCCCTATTCTCAATGATATCTGCCACTTCAGGAGTTGTTTCTGGCATTGAAGGAACAATCCCAATATTGGGCTCATAGCCATACAAAACTTTAAATGGTGAGCATCCCAAAGCAGCATGGTAGGAAGAGTTGTACCACAGGCCCACAGCTCTGCTAATGACAGCCAGGTTTTCCATGTAGTTGGAGCATCCTGAACAGCACATCTGAAGTACATCTCTAAGCATTGGTTGACTCTCTCAGTCTGCCCATCCGATTGAGGGTGGTATGCTATGCTAAACTGCAAATTGACTTTATAAAGCTTGAACAACTATTTCTAGAAGTTACGGAGAAATATTGTATCTCTGTAAGTGACAATGGTCCTTGGTATACCATGTAATTTGACAACAATGTCTTGGAATATTTGAGCTATTGAGTGTGTTGTATATGGATGCTTGACTGGGAGAAAATGGGCAAATTTGTAAGTCTATCCACCACAATAAGTATCACATTGTATCCTTGGGATTTGGGTAACCCCTCAATGAAATCCATGGATAAATCTTGCCAAACCCCTTTAGGTATAGGTAGGGGCTGAAGTAATCCCAATGGGTGGCTGTTGCTGTGTTTAGAAAGCTAGCATACTGAACACTGTTTCACATAACTATCAACATCCTGTTTCATACCTTTCCAAGAAAAATGCTTTGTAAGTTTATAGTAGGTTGCAGCTACCCCTGAGTGACCCCCAAGGCACTAGAATGACAAGTAGCAATGAGTTTTGTTTGTAAGGCTGAGTTACTTCCAATCCATACCTTTTCTTGTTGCCTGATGAGACCATTCTGTAGGTTGTACCCCTTGTCATCAGGGCTAGACATAGATAACTTTTGGAGCAGTTGCTGAGCATGAGGGTCTGTGGCATATGAATTGATGACCTCTTGGACTCATGCCGGTTGTGCTGAGGAAATAGTTTGTTGCACAGCAAATAAGTGAGAAACCCTTGAAAGTGCATCAGCTGCTGCTTCTCCTTACCCTGCCTATATATGATTTTGAACTGTAAACCCATCAGTCTCGTCATTGCCTTTCTTTGCATATCAGAGTGGAGATATTGCTCATTCAAGTATGCCAAAGATTTATGATCAGTCACTATGAGAAATTCTTGTCTCTGAAGATAGTGTCTCCACCTTTCAACTGCCATAATTAGAGCTAACAACTCCTTTTCATAAATGGATAATGCCTTGTGTTTCTCCCCTAGTGCTTTGCTCAAATAAGCTATTGGTTGACCCTATTGCATAAGGACAGCTCCAATCCCATCTTGACAAGCATCAATTTCAATGGTGAATGTAGCTTGGAAATTAGGTAATGCCAAAACAGGTGCCCGGGTCATGGCCACTTTGACTGTGTCAAAAGCAATCTATGCTTTAGGAGACCATTGGAAGGTTTTGGATCTAAGTAGATTGGTCAGTGGTTTAGTCATGACACCATAATTCTTGACAAATCTCCTATAATCCCCTGTGAGGCCTAGGAAGGCTCTCAACTCTGGTAATGAGGTAGGTTGGGGACAATAAAGCATTGCAGAGACTTTGGATGGATCAGTAGAGACCTCTTTGTCTGAAATGGCATGGCCTAGATATTCTAAGCTTGATTGAGCAAAGGAGCATTTGGTTTCTTTCAAAAATAGTTGGTGTTTCCTCAACAAATCCAGGACTTGCTGCAAGTGATGCACATGATCCTCCAAAGAAGAGCTGTAAATCAGGATATCATCCAAGAAAACCAATATAGATTTCTTGAGAAAGGGTTGGAGGATAGGATTCATTAAGCACTGAAATGTTGCTGGAGCATTGGTAAGACCAAAAGGCATGACCTTAAACTGGTAATGGCCATGATGGGTTTTAAATGTTGTTTTGTGTTCATCTTCAGGGTGCATCCTCACTTGATGGTACCCTAACCTCATATCCAGCTTTGTAAACCATTTTGATCCACCTAGTTCATCCAATATTTCTTCAATCATAGGCATAGGAAATCTGTTCTTTATGGTTAAGTCATTGAGTTTTCTATAATCAACACAAAATCTCCATGATCCATCCTTCTTTTTGACTAATAGAACTAGAGAAGCAAAGGGGCTATGACTATGTGCTATGAGGCCAGCTTGTAAGAGATCTTGAACTTATCTCTCTATCTCAGTCTTGTGGTGGGGTGAGTAGTGGCATGGTTTTGAGTTGGTTGGAATGGCTCCAGGAATCAAGGGAATAGTATGATCATATACTCTTAGTGGAGGTAGAGTTTTGGGGTCTTGAAAAAGATCAGCATATGCTGTTAGCAGGTCTTGGATTTGTGGTGGATGTTAGCCCCTCGATCTCCGGTATGGAGATATCCGACCACTCACTAGTGTTGCCGAGCACACACTAGCGATGCTGACCACGAATTGTCATTCCTGACCACACACTATGGCTAGAGGTAGAAGAAGGGAGGGAGAACAGAGCATACACACATAGCAGAGACACCAGCGTTGGCCAGAGCTCTATATAGATGGCAAATCTGAACTCGCTCTTTACTGAGTTGTAGTGGCAAACTATTTATACAACTCTATCCATCTAGTCCTAGTACAACTGTCATGCTACTACAGTGACTAGATATGACAGCAGGTCTGACTTTGGTGCCTACCCCTATAGTGGCTACAGTGCGGCAGGTGAGCCGTTCGGTGCCTGCCCCTACAGCTGCTATAGTGCAATAGTAGGGAGCCCTTTTCCATGCTGCCTTCACCTGCTGCACATTCACACAAGAGATGTAGAAGATTATCTAACAATTCTTTCCCTAATCCTTCTGCTACCCTTGAACCCCCTCCATGCCGATCATCTTCTTTAGCTCCGTGAGTCAAAGATGGCCGAGCGGCTTGGTGAGGACGTCCGCGAGTTGCCGACCAGTTTTGACGAACTCGATGACGATCTGCCCTCCATCGACACAGTCCCTGATGAAGTGGAACTTCACATCGATGTGTTTGCTCCGGTCGTGGAGAACTGGATTCTTTGCGAGGGCGATGGTGGGCTGGTTGTCCACCATTAGTGCTGGTGGGTGAACTTCTGCTCCGGTCAGCTTGCTCAGCAGCCGACATAGCCACACAACTTAGAACACCGTTGTGGCCGCTGCTACATACTCTACCTCGCACGTAGACAGCGCCACCACCTTCTGTTTCAGCGACAACCATGAAATTGGAGCTGATTCGAGGAAGACGAGCACGCCAGACGTGCTCCTTCGTCCGTTGATGTCCCCCGCCATGTCTGCATTGCTGAACTCTATGAGCTGTAGTCTGCTTCTGCCTATCTTGGGGAAGACGATCCCTTGATCCACCGTCCCCTTGACGTAGTGCAAGAGCCACTTCACTGTAGTCCAGTGATCCTCTCGAGGATCCTCCATGAAGCGACTGATGTAGCCCACGACGAATGCAATGTCTAGCCTCATGTGCAGTAGGTAGCACAGACCACCAATGATGCTCCGTTAGAGTGTTGCATCCACCTTTGCCGTGGTGCTAGCCTCCGTCAGCTTCAGCTGCTCCTTCATCGGAAGTCATGCATGGCTTGCACTCAGCCATGCCAGCTCCGCTCCAATAGCTTTGAGGCGTATGCGCTCTGACCAAGCGTGAGTGACTCCTTCCCCTATTTCACCTCGATGCCGAGGTAGTAGAAGAGTGCGTCGAGATCGCTCATCCAAAAACGAGCCGCCATCTTGTGCTTGAAGCTATCGATGTCTTCTACACGTGCGCTGGTGATGATCAGGTCATCCACATACACGCTGATGATGAGCTCCTCCTTACCCCATCGTCGTGTATAGAGTGCGTGCTTGGTTGCGCACCTCGTGAACCCAAGCTCGCCCAGCGTGGCATTAAGCTTGGCGTTCCACGCTCATGGGGCCTACTGCAGCCTGTAGAGCACCTTGTGCAGTTGGAGCACCCTATGCTCTGCTCCCTTGATGACGAAACTCGGAGGTTGCCTGACGAAGACTGTATCTGCTAGCTCACCATTGAGGAAGGCCAATTTTACGTCCAGATGATGGACGCGCTAGTCCTTTGTAGCAACCAAAGCCAGAAGCAGTTGGACAGACTCCATGCGTTCTACCAGTGCAAAGACTTCCTCGAAGTCGATGCCCTTGTGCTGGACAAAGCCTCGGGTGACGAGGCACGCCTTATGTTTGAGAATGGCGCCGAGCTCGTCCCGCTTGACCTTGTACACACACTTTAGGCTAATCGGACGGCATCCTGGAGGTGGATCGATGAGCTCCCATGTCTCATTTTCCTTGATCGCCTTCATCTCCTCTAGCATCGCCTGTCGCCAGTTTCCATCGCGCTCGCCCAGCACGAATGTGGGTGGTTCCTCTGCGCTGACAAGAAGCAGCTCTGAGTCATTGAGCGGTCGTCCCGCTAGGCCTAAGGGCCCTATGCCACCGACGATATCATCTAGCCTACGGAACCACACCTCCTCACCATCATGGTAGGCATCCACGAACTCAATGATGTCACTTGGAGGTGAGGTGAACTCGATCGGTGTCGATGGAGTTCCCTGTTTCGTCAGAGTACTCGGCATAGCACCCGGAGTGCTCTACACCCTAGTTGCAGTGCTCAGCACTACTCCTGGACCGCTCATCACCAATCCTGGAGTGGTCTACATCCCTCCCGGAGTGCTCGGCACCCGTCTTGCAGTGGTCAACACCACTGCAGGACCCCTTGGTTCCGCTAAGGGAGTGTTCGGCACCCATCCTGGAGTGCTCGCCACCACTACAGGACCTCCTGGCTCCACTCCTAGAGTGCTCGGCACCCCTCTTGGAGTGCTTGGCACCTCCCTAGGAGTGCTCGACTTTGTCGCTAGAGTGCTCGACACCCCTCCTGGAGTGCTCAGCACCTCTTCCCCAGCATCTCCACCACCGTGGATGACCAAGTGCTTGACGATGAAGGTGCCGGTGAAACTGCCAGCTTCCCCCATGCTTGGACTATTCTAGTCCCAAGCTACCTTCTCATCAAACATGATGTCGCGCGAGACAAGTACCTTGTCTCCTGCGTGGGTCATAGAGACGATACGCCTTGGTACCCTCCGTGTAGCCCAGGAACACCATCGGTGTGCTCCTGTCCTCTAGCTTAGGTAAGGATCAGCTTCATCTTCCTAACGTGGCCGATGCAGCCTGAATGTCTAGAGAAAGGACATGCTCGGCTTGTGCCCATACCTAGCTTCGAATGGTGTCTTGCCCAGTTAGGGCCTTGGTGGGTGCAGTGGTTGAGGATGAACACCGCTGTGGTCACTGCTTCACCCTAGAACCTTGCCGGTATGCCTTTGGCCTTCATCATGGATCAAGCCATACCGACCACCTGTCTGGTTCCATCGCTCCACCATGCCATTCTGCTATGGCGAGTACTGGTGTAGTGTGGTGTCATACCACACCCTAATCCACACAGTACGTAGCGAAACTCCACCGACATGAATTCGCCACAGCGATCAGTCCTCAGCACGTGGAGCTTCTTACCGCTCCCGGCCTCTGCGCGCATCTTGAACTTCTTGATCGCCACCGCTGCTTCATCCTTGCTCGTTATGAGTTGCAGCCACATATAGCAACTGCAATCATTCATGAGCAGGAGGAAGTACGAACCGACCACCATTTGTGGCTAGGCGTGATTGGCCTGTAGAGATCGCCGTGGACGAGCTCGAGAGCAGTTCGTTGCATGATACTTGGCCGCCTTTGGGAACGGTAGCCTCCTCTGCTTCTTGGCCAGGTAGCTATCATACAACTCACCTCCGTGCTTGATGTGGGGTAGCCCTCGGACCATCTTCTCCAGTCTGACCAAGCATGTTGAAGTTGAGATGTCCGAACCGGGCATGCCACAGCCATAGTTCCTCAGTGTGCCTTGCCGCTAGGCATACCGACTACTCCACCTTTAGGTCGAGCAGGTACAACTAGTTCTAGGACCTCTTCACCTTGGCAAGAAGTCACTGTTCCCAGTCCCTGATCCTGAGGACTCTGTCCTTGATCAATACCTTGCTACCACGCTCATCCAGTTGGCCAATGCTGATGATGCTTGAACGCTAGCTGCGGGATGTAATATACATCCATTAGCGCATGATGCTTGCCATTCTAGCACCTAAAGATGATGGTACCACGCCCTCAGATAGCCACCCTTGAGATGTCACCAAACTTCACTGTACCGGTAACATCGTCGTCGAGCTCGGAGAAGGCTGCCTTGGAACCCATCATGTGGTTACTGGCACCAGAGTCTAGACACCACCGCTACTCCTGCTCACCACCCACACATCCGAGGTGGACTTGGGTGCATGGTTCGTCGAGGTTGATAGCCTTCAGGGCCTTCCTAGGTCCTTCCACCATCGTCACCTCTCCCATCTCCTTGGCCTTGACGTCGTGTAGTGCATAGAACATCGCCATTAGGATAGTGGCCTCATCATCATCATCAGCTTGCACCAGATGAGCCTCAGCCTTCTTCTCCTACTTGTGATTTGGGCACTCCCATGCCCAATAGCCCATCTTCTTGTAGCGCCGGCAGGTGTTGGGGTCGACCTACTTCTTCTTCTCCAAAGAAGCCTTGCCATGGGGCTTGCCATCGCCACCGAGGCTAAAGGAGGCTACCCCAGAGTTCCTCTGAGCAGCCCACTCCTCCTCTATCAGTAGCAGTTTACCACTGTCCTTCGTTGCTGTCGCCTGCTCCAGGCACTCATCCACTACCCACAGACGGCCTGTCACATCCTCAATGGTGAGGGTGGACAAGTCCAGCATCATCTCTATAGAGAGAGTGATCTAGATGTACTTTGTCAGCACGGAGTGGAGGTACTTGGAGACCGCCTCCTCTTCGTCGATGGTGACGTCGTGGCTCTTTAGCTTGCTGATGCAGCGTCTGCAGGTGGAGGGAGAAATCCTATACCAATTCACCATCCTTGAACTTGAGGTTTGCATACTCCTGCTTCAGAAGCTGGGTCAGTCGCCTTCTTTGCGCGGTCGAAATCGACGCGCATCGCCGCAATAGCCTCCCACTGCCTCCTTAGCAGAGCTTTTCGCCCCAAACGGCTCCCTGTACTCCACTGGTACAGTAGCGAGGATAGCCTCCAATGCTGACTTGTCATCTTCTTCATTGCCAGTGCCCTTGTCAATAGCATTCTAGAGCCGTCGGGCTCTGAGCTTAACCTTCATGGTCACCGACCACTCTCCATAGTTGGTGCGAGTCAGCGTCGGCCAACTGGTGCCGCTGATCTCCCACACCATACGAACAACGACCTCCTATCGTGGCTGGGCAGCCACAATAGTGCCACTGCTATCGCCTATCTCCGAACCACCCGTCATCGCCAGTGGTTAGTCTGGCGATGGCACTTGTCTAGGCTCTGATACCACTTGTTAGCCCCTCGATCTTCAGTACGGAGATATCCGACCACTCACTAGTGTTGCCGAGCACACACTAGCGATGCCGACCATGAACTATCATTGCTGACCACACACTATGGCTAGAGGTAGAAGAAGGGACGGGAGAATAGAGCATACACACATAGTAGAGACACCAATGTTGGCCTGAAGCTCTATATAGGAGATGGCAAATCTGAACTCGCTCTTTACTGAGTTGCAGTGGCAAACTATTTATACAACTCTATCCATCTAGTCCTAATACAGCTGCCATGCTGATACAGTGACTAGATATGACTACCAGGGCTGACTTTGGCACCTGCCCCTGCTATGACTATAGTGCGATAGGTGGGTCGTTTGGTGCCTGCCCCTGTAGCTGCTACAGTGCAACTAGCAGGGAGCCCTTTTTGGCGTCGCCTTCACCTACTGCGCATTGACACAAGAGATGTAGAAGATTATCTAATAGTGGAGGGGCTGATGGTGGTCGCAGAGATGAATTCAATGGTTCATTGAGCTGATCCACCAAGACATAGGCCTAGACATCATTCCCTTTTGCTGAGTTATACACCTTTGTTGCTGAAATTGAATGGAGTTGGAGTGGTGGTTCTAGGAGGCCCTAGAGCTTAACTAATTTGCCCTTTTCAGAAAATTCCAAAGTTTTCTTTTCCCAGTCACATTGCATTGAGCTATGAGCCTATAACCAATCAAATCCCAAAATGGCATCATAGGGATGCATATCTAAGACAACCATCTCAGCAGAAAGTGTCACTATGTAAAAAACGGTTTGTAGCAACAGGGCAAATTTTTTGTAGGGGAGGCTGGTGATGGAGTCGCCCCTACAGTGGTGTGCTCGGGAGGCCCAGAGACCAGCCTCCCCTAGAAATGGAACAGCAGGGGCGGCTGGTCATACGAGCCGCCCCTACAAATGGGTCAGATTTGTAGGGGCGGCTCACTCACCAGCCACCCCTAGTATTGCTATTTGTAGGGGCGGCTGGTGATTGAGCCGCCCCTACAAATGCCCGCGTATAAATACCTCTGATTTGTAGAGGGAGCTCAATCACCAGCCGCCCCTATAAATGACCCACATATAAAGCAAACTGCAGCACCTTCTTCCTCCTCGGGTCACTCACTTCAACCTGTGAAAGAAAGGTGGGGAGGCCTTGGGCACCTCCCAAAAATTGCTCTACTAAGGGGGAAGGTTTTGGTCTTAAATTCTTTGGTGGAGAGGTTGTAGACGGTAAGAAAATGCTATTCCACACTTTTTTTGAAGTTTTAATGGTTGGTTAGTGAGTAATTAGAGTTTTGCTTTTCTCTCTCTTCTATGGTGCTTGAGCTACTTATGAGGCAAATTAGACCCAAGTTTTGAATGTACTAGGGTAAATTAGGGAGCGGAACAAGATCATACCCTTATTTGGTCCATGTTTCTTGATTTTAGTGAACAATTAATTAGTTTTATGGATGTTTCATGTGCATGTAGATCTAGATCTAGATCTAGGGTTTGGTTTTTTTATTAATTTCGGTTTTGTAAATTTATGTTTGATGAAATTAGACTAGGGTTTGCATGAAAGATATTGGGTAAAATATAATTGTTGCTAATTGTTGTCTTTGAAATTGTTTATTGTAATCAACAAATATGTATTTTAATTATTTATGGATAAATGGGCCATTAATAATTTTTCTTCTACCATGGTGTGTTTGTATGCTTCATGTAATTATATTTGATTTATATTCATATATATCTGAAGTATATACAATTATTCTCAAGTAATTATTAATTTGATTCAATTTTATATATATCTGAATAAGTAGTTCTTTAATGTTTGTTTTGTTGTTGTTGTAAAAGATGAAGTACAGGAACTCTTAGATGTATGGTTCGTTAAGGTTCAATGCAGGTTTCCATGAAGAGGTGGATAAATTTATTGAAGCCGCAAAGAAGCATGCAACGACATTGATAGAGAATAAGGATACAATTATTTGTCCCTGTAAAGATTGCAAGAACCATATGGCATGGACAGATGTCACTATCATCAGATCACATTTGATTATGCGAGGATTTGTTGAGGACTATACAATGTGTATTCATTATGGTGAAACGGTTATTGTTAACGATGAGGATGAGGAGGAATACGACGACGAAACCCTAGAATCCCTGTCCCAATATTCAGTAGAGCTTGATGCATGAATGGATTCGGAGTTTGACAATGAACAAGGTGGTGATGCTGGTGGTTGGGATGGTAACGATGAAGGTGGTGCCAATAATGATGGTAGAGCACGTGTCGGGGATGAAGATGATTTGGAGGACATGATTCGAGCCCTTGGACCAGAGATTTTACTAAATAGCTTGAAAGGTCTAGAAAATTTGGAAAGGGTGATAAAAGCATCGAAGGAGACTATGTATGGTGTTGAAAAGGGTTGTCCGACACATTGGACATTGCTACATTTTGTGCTTGAGCTACTCATCCTGAAGGCTAAGTACGGCTGGTTAGACTGTAGTTTCAATGATCTATTGCATCTCCTATCATGGGTGCTGCCACAACCAAACTCAGTTCCCGCCAACACATACCAAACGAAGAAGGTCTTAAGTCCATTGACAATAGGGGTTGAAAAAATCCATGCATGCCCCAACCACTGTATACTTTTTCATGGCGAAATGTTCAAGTCAGTGGATAAATGTCCCAGGTGTGGGGCCAGCCGATACAAGAACAATGACCTTTATGGTGGGGACGAAGCCTCCACGGGGAAAAAGAGGAATAAGAAGGGTACAAAAAAGGTGGTACAAGAATCTCAACCCCTAGAGGACACTGCATTAGGCAACGATGCAAAGCAGAGAAGAATTCCTTCCTTGGTAATGTGGTACCTGCCAGTGACCGACCGCTTGAGACGTATCTTCCTAAACCCTAAAGAAGCCGCACTCATGACATGGTGGGATGATGAGCGCAAGATGGATGATGATAAGATTGCACACCCTGTTTAAATTTATTGTGGATGATGATAAGATTGCACACCAAGCCTAAGAGGAAATGAGGGGATAGAAAAGCAAATCTATATCTAGATAAGGTATGCTATGTGATAACTGGAGGTTGGGCCAGCAGGGGAGATCCTTGAGCCGAAGGAATTAAGAGGATGATTCCATAATGCGATCGGGGCCCTAGTAAGAAATAAATTGAACCCAGCAATCCCTAACTGGAAAGAGGTACCAGAGAACGAAAAGAATGAACTATGGGATAGGCAGCTGAAGCTCAATTTTAGATTTTCAGAGGGTAAGCATGAACTGGTAAAAAAATGCTTTCAGGATGATGGGAGAGTCATTCTGACATTGGAGGTCGGAGCTCAACAAGAAGTATATCCAAAAGGGGTTAACTTCCTTCAACAAGTTCGGCAAAATAACTCCTAGTCAATGGGAGGAGCTCGTGGCTCAAAAGACTTCACCGGAGGCATTGGAGCTCAGTGCCCGTAACACCGAGCCAACGAAGAGGAACAAACACCACCATCATCTAGGCCCCGATGGCTACTATGCCAAGGAAGAGCAGTTTAGGAAGATGGACGAAGAGGCCGCAGCTGCTGGGAATATCGATGTGATGAATTTGAAGGTACGCTCAAGGAATTGGATATATGCGAGGAGTACAGAATCATCCGGCGGTAATCTTAAGTTTGATAAGCCGAAGACCCAAGAGGCAGTATCAAGGATACTAAAATATGCTAAAGATAAGGAGAAGGGCTCATTCAATCCTTCTAGAGAGAGGGACGAGCTTATTGCTGGCTTGGGAAACAAGGAGCACACAGGTCGCACCAGGGGGCTAGGGAAAAGGACGGCCTGGAAGCAAGAATTCGAAGAGGACAGGCACATATACAAGAAACATGGTAGAGACTGGGAGACTAATCTTGACTCCAAGTGAAGGCTTTAGTTGCGAAGGCGTTGGAGGAGCAAGGACTGTCTACGAAGCCACGGATATTAATGATGCCGCCGAGAGAACTGGCATTAGTTGGCAGCCCTCCGAAAGTTCCTAGCAGCCAAGGTTCCACTGCAGCCACAACCCCCGTCGATCGCAAATGGGAACCAACTAGTTGCACCTTAGTGTTTCTCAATGGCTGGCAGAACACTGTGATGGAGGTGGCAACGGGTGTGGCACATCCTCCCGGTGGCTTACACCACAATAATAACATACCGTCGGACTACACTAGGGTCGATGTGCATACCGTGAAGCTTAGAGTTCATGCAGTGGAGGATGGACTACTGCAACTCCTAAGGGGCTGGTGTTACTCGGAGACGTTATGGGGCAGTTCATCCTCTGGCACAAATGGGACATTATATTGACTGCTTCTTCGCCGCATCCCCCTCTCCTAAATTTGGAGCGAGTTGTTGAGGTAGGGGAGATATTTTCACCGTCTCATGACCACCACATTCCTGAGATGCCACATTCTTCCCCTGCCTCCTAGTGAGCATGTGCCTAATGAGATGCCACAACCTTCTCCATCTCGTACCGAGCAAGTGCATGATGAGATGCCACAGTCTTCACAACAAGCACAGTCGATACATGAACAACGAGTACCTCATGAAGAAGGTGATGCACAAGAAGATGAGAACATGCCTGAATGGGAACTTCGAAAGAAGCATCCAATCACCATAAGGCCAGTTTATGTTCTGATGAAAGACGTCTCGTCGGTGTCCAAGTGGTATTCCCATGACCAGTTCAAGCCTGAGAACCAAGTTAAAAAGTCCCATCACGGGGTTCTGAGGAGGCCGTCACTAGCAAACTCCACCAAATTGCAAAGCAATATCCAAATGTTGATGCCATCAAATGGTCAAAGGATTGCCCGAAAACATATGAAAGAGGCAAGCCCTTCCTACCAAACCGGGACATCCAGTGCCTACCACTTGAAATGAGAAGGTTCCATGATTGGTACTTGTGTGTTCTCCCAACGAGCATAGACCTCATACAAGCATGCTTCTCCCACCGACACATTTGGAAGCCCAGCCGAGAAAATTGTCTTTGACTTCAATGACATGCAGATATGCTTTCACCTAGAAGCAATGGAGATGAATCTAATTCGCACGTGGTGCCTGTAAGTCCTTGTCCTCCTGATATGATATGAATGTAATCTTTGAATTTTGTTGTAACTAACCCACGCGCGTGATTTATAGAATGCAAGTGCACATTGTCAAATAAATGTCAAGTGTGAAAGCCAGGTATATAGACCCTCAAGCTATAGCCCAAATAAATTTTCATTACCCTAAACAGTGGAAACTAGATGCCAAAGAGCTAGCTGCAGCAAAGACTCTTCAGGAGAAAGAGCACATCCGTACGGTGAAACTAAGGGAAGAGTCGCTTAAGGTTGCAGCATACATTGCCCTGGCTTTCAAAATTCTCCAATAGCACTCTACTATATGGCTACCATACAACTTCGAGTAAGTTCAACTCTATACTTAAAGCTTTGTTCGATATATTTTATTCGAAGCAAAAGAGCTTATCTAGTTCTATGATTAAATCGATGCAGCAACCATTAGGATTTGTATAGCCGCCGTCGATGTTGGGAGGAGCATGGTATGGGTCTTTGATTCAATAGATAGGGACCCGGTGACATACAAAGACTTCATATCGATTCTCAAGACGTATACATATCGACAATCCTCATTACCTTATATGTTTATATACATACTTGTAACATTCACTTTTAGATACTAACAAGTTGTATTTGCTAAAATAATTCGAAACAGGGCATTTAGGTTCTATGTCACTAACCATCACTGGAAGGCACGATCCAGTAAGGAAGGAAAAGCTGGCTATAAAAACACTATGTGCGGTAAGTGTAACTTACTTCTTCAGTACCCCATTACATGGCTGTCAAAAGCATTACTTAACATTTTCATATGCAAAACATACAGTGCCCTAAGCAAAAGCCTTGGAGTGTACATTGTAGATACTATATATGTTCTATGATGAGTAACACCGGTGCCTACAGGAGACACCCCTTAAGGGTAAGTTTGAACCTCTTCACCCGTAGTATAAAAACTTCGTACATGGTATGACACACTAAACCGAAACTTATTCTCTTGTAGTGGAAAGAAGAGAAAGAAATGAAAAGAGACCCATACAAGGATGACCAACTCTTAGAGCTCGTCGGCGACCTTTGCAACTTCATATTGGACCAGATTGTACACGTCAAAGGCGCCTACCATGACCGAGAGTCTGACTTAGGTAGAAATCCTCAGTACCAACATCTTCGTGAGACTGAAAGGCTAGCTCTAGGACGTTGATAACAATGTGTATGGAATTTGACATTGGTTTTACCTTGTGAATTATGTCTATTTAATGATGGATTGTATATATTCTTGTGAATTGGACTTGTAATTGTAGTTTATATAATACTCTTGTGCTTGTAGTCTCAGGGGTTTAGAACACTGGTCGCGAGGCGTTCGGCAACGCGAACGCGGTTCGGAACGTTGGTCGCGTGGCGTTCGGCAACGCGAACGCGGTTCGGAACGTTAGTCGCGGGGCGTTCGGCAACGCGAACGCTGGATGGAATATGCGGAAACAAACAGTGTTCTGGTCGAATTTGAATTGTAAATTTGAATTTTTTTTTTTGCGGGAAAACGTACTGTAGGGGCGGTTCTAGATTGAACCGCCCCTACAAATAGGTATTATAGGGGCGGCTGGTACTACAGCCGCCCCTACAAATCGATTTGTATGGGCGGCCTGAGAACCGCTCCTACAAATGCATGATTTATAGAGACGGTTTGGTAGGGGCGGCTGGCCAAACCGCCCCTACAAAGGGTTACGAGTCACCCCTAAAAAACGTTTCTGTAGTAGTGTGTGTGTCCTTGGCAGTACCATTGTAGTTGTGGTATTCTCCTGTCTGTGATCAGGGTTTCCCCATTTGCCAGTTTCACTTTTCTTGATGGCATAGATTATGTTGGTATGTTTGTCATGTGTACAAACTGGGAACTGATGAAACTGTGGGAGCTTCCACTACCCAACAAGATCAACATCACTTTATCCTTGACTCTGGATTTAAGTTTGATGCAATTCACATTGTCATTGCTGGATATAGCATTGAGTGAGAGTTGACAAAACTCCTCATGGAGTGCATCTTCAGCTGCCAACTCATTCAAAGTATCATCAGACAGCTCCTTATCCAAGTCATTGAGCATTAAAGCATTAGCCTGAGGTTTGTTTCTTTTTGTGCATACTTCCAAATGTCCAGGCACAAATTTTTCTCCACAACTGAAACAAAGGCCATTTGCTTTTCTGTAATCCCTGAGTTGTCGATCCCTCCATAATTATTGCTGTGGTACTGTTGCTTTGTTCTCCCCCTTAGCTGCATGGTATTGCTTGTTCTGATTGGCTCCTCTGTAGTATTTGTTCTTTGCTCTCTCCAACATACCTTGCTGGATCCTAGCCAAAGTGGCTGCTCGAGTGACTGTGGCTGGCAAGTGAGGTTCCACAGTACTCCTGATCTCCTCCGTGAGACCCATGAGGCCATGATATACTTTGGTGTGAAAAACAAGTCATCATAATTTGGGTTATGCATAATGATGCTGAACTGCAAAGCTTGGAATTTAGTTGTATATTCTTCCACTGTGCCAGTTTGCTTAAGTTCCAGCAGCTCATTCATGGCCGACCTCAAGTCATCAGCACCAAACTCTTCCTCAACTGCTGCACAGAACTGTGCCCAATTGCCTGGAGTGTGGGTTTGCTTGTAAGCTTGGTATCACTTAGCTGCATTTTCTTTGAAATGCAGGGTTGCTGCAGTGATCCACATGCCTTCAGGTAAACTGTAGAGCTCAAAATAGCTCTTGCAGTTGTCTTTCCAAATCTTGGGATCATTACCATCAAATACAGGAAATTGCATCGTGGGTATAGTGTGCCTAGGCAATGAAGTTTTGTCACCTGAAGAATGATGTGGTTTCTTGAGTCTTGAAGGCTCTGGCTTGTGAGCAGTCTTGTGATCAGCAAAGACATTCTTAAAGCTTGTTTCATCCTCAAAAAGAACTGAATCAGTATCATTGCCATCCTCCATCTTTGCCTCATTGCTGAAGTGCCGCAGTGTGAGCTGGGCCACTGCCTGCCCATTGGCCTTCACCTGCTGGGCAATCATGTGCTGCTCTTGGGAGTATTGATCCATGGCTGCTCCTCTAATGTCCAATTGAGTTTTCATCTGTTGTTGCACCACACCCAAGTCAGTTTATCTGGGTGAACAGAAAATCGAAATGTTCCATAACTTGATCCCATCTGGATTTCTCCTCGTCTACACTCCGGGACATGGTTTCCAACAAAATTTGGGTCTGCTTAGATGGCTTTGGAGGAGCCGTGACGACTGATGAAGGAGCTCAACAAAAACCAGGTACTAGCAACCGGTTTGGATTTCTCCTCCCTGAATCCGTGCTAAGTACTATCACCGCCGCCTGGGAGTGAGGCATGACCGAGGGATTTTACATGACAACCGATGCCTCGCAACCCAAGTCACAGGACGCTCCCCCGCCAACGCCTCCGCACTGAATTGACCATAGAAGCTACCGAATTTTACACAGGAACAAGTGTCCTGCAACCCTCGCCCTATGTCCAAACGTGCTAGATGTATAAGGAGCAAAACAACAGTGCTCACTGTGGTTCGTCGCCACCAAATCTGAATTGTGTCGATGTAGTCCCCCAGTTGTTTGTCGAGCCGTAGATGGAGCTGATCAGAGCGGATCTGGTTGTGGATTATGGTTGGGCGTAGGTGGTTTGTGGATTGGTGGGGTTGGGAGGGATGGAGCTCAAGGTAGACGACAGCGAAGCCGATGCGGACCCAGTTTAACCAAAGGAGGGACCTACGGGACCTCCGTCGAAGACCTCAAGGGCGGAGACTAGAGATCACCTGCCGACCAGAATTACGAACTGTGATCGACTGCAAACGGACTCGAGACAGGTACCTGAGAAGGAGTAGGCGGTGCGTTGGTGGTGGTGGTACGCCAAACCCTGGATCCGTCGCCGGGAGTCGTCGGAGTGCTGGAGCGGGCGGTGATGAAGAGCGGGGATGCTCGCCACCCACGCCGAGGATAGGTTGAATCCGATACCACTTGTCACACCCTTGGCCGCCTGGCCTTGCCACCGTCGACGTGAGCACGAGAAGGTGGATACCGAACGAGGATGCCGGCGAGGCAAACCCCTCAGCCTTGGCTGATTCTGTATTACTGAATAGTCTGATATCGGACCTGATACAGAACGCAGCACATATGTGCCTCACAGTCACTGGCCACTCAGGCCCACAAGTCATAGTTCAATACATAAACAGTAAACATGAATGCAATAGGTAAATACGCCGCCTCCTGTCTGCTCTTGTCTTCACGCAGCGTCGCCGGGTGTGACACACCATCCCACGACCCAAGGTATGCCACGCACCTTGGCCACCACTACAACTGGATAAAAAGGGAAAAAAATGAAGGAGAGACACTGCGAACATTTGCGTGCATCTAGCTTTACAAAGACGCTACCGATTTAGCTAAGATCAGGCACAAGTTATTGGCCAAACCCAAAATAGGTGATAAGGAGCCAAACCAAGCCACGTTTATCTAACACGTAGTATTTGCATGACATCTTGATTGAACACGGTAAGTTTATTCTGTGATAGCGTGGTATATCCGTTACCCTACATCTTCACCATGTTTAGCTGGTTATCAGATCAGTTTTAATCATGCATGATCAAATCCTTGCTGCACCACTGAGAACAACCAAAACATTCTTTTTTTTTCTGAACACCTGGGTCACTTTCAAATTAAAGAAAATAACAGGACCATAGCTTGTTCCCCTTATTATTCAGCTTACACCGGCATATACATTTACGGCAATCTAATCGGTTGTCGTTCCTTCAGCTCCGAGCGCGTAGCAGAAGGGCCGGCCGTGGATGGTCATCAGGTTGCACTCTGTCTCCGACACGAGGGTCGGGGCGAGTTCAAGCAGCCCGCCCCAGGAGCAGGTCGCCCTCATCTCAGCGCCGCCCGCCATGCCGTCCATCATGGTCCTCAGCGCACTGCACCGGCAGTAGGGCACAATCTTCTCCAGCTCCGCGCAGCACCTCTCCTTCATCACCGGCAAGGGGACGAAGGGGCCGTGGCCGACGCCGCAGGCCCGGCGAACCATGTATGTGCGGCAGCTCGGGAGCGGGTTGAGCGGGATGACCAGCCCTGGCTCACACCAGTTAGTCCTGGCAGCGGCAGCGGCGAAGACGGACAGCAGAACCGCAGCTGAGAGGAGGATGTAGCTGGACCTGGATGCCATTCCTGCTCTTCCGTGCTTCAACTTTCTTTGTGGAAAGATGCAGCAGCTTGGGAAGATACAGACTTTATATAAACTGAGAGAAAGCTAGAAATAAGCAACCTGGCAAGTGACGTGCTAATTGTGTATGTACTTCTTTTTTTTTACAATTGGAGTCCTGTGGAACTGAATCTAGCAGAATGCATGACACCATGCTTGTATGACTCAGTTAAGCTTTATTTGTTGAAACAGAATTTGGGGTGTCCTGCAGCCACTAGTGTTCTGCCTGCCATCATTGAAAACCTTTACAGCCACTACTGGACTTTAGTTTGTTCAGGAGCTTTACTCTTGGGCTCTCACCCGAGATGGAGAAGCTATTCTTGATACAGACTGTTTACAGACACAACGTTAGAGAAGCAAGCTGGCGTATATAATCGACATAGATGTTTGTACGTTTTTGCTTAATGCATGAAATCTTGCTTGTTGTACTAAATTTGAGTTGCACCACACGTAAGAGGAAATGGAGCTTTAATTTATTTGTTGAAACTGAATTAGGGCGGTGTATTCCAGCTTTGTAGTTTCCTTGTTACCATGGAAAACTTTACAGCAGCAAACCAATGGATTTTAGCAACTTACTTATTAACTTTCATAATCAGTGGCGTGCACCTCTTCTCTATTATTATGCTTCTAATGGTGTATCCAGTACCTATAAGCATCGGAGTCCATTAACGGACACCAACGAAATT
>NW_027096875.1:0-60000 GCF_019320115.1 Miscanthus floridulus
CAGTATATATTATGCAATTCATATTTGAAGTGACTGTTTATTAATATTTACTAGATGAAGTCACCTCGCACAGTCCTTTAGAGGCAATTGTTGGGAACCATGTGAGTAGTGTGTCACCTCATCGATCCTTAACGACCATCGATGCACGGTGCAGGGGAAGAACAGATAGATATATAGTCCAGTCCAATGTCACTTGTTTCGGGTGCAGAGAATCTCGAGGAGTTGATCAATGTTCTACGAATTGAACATCATCTTTGTGCCTCAGCCGCAATCTCATATATATTCACCGCCGATAATCAACGTAGTATGAGCATACATATATACATTAGGGCCAGGGTGCAGAGAGACAATCGCATCATCACTTGATCTAGAATCAAGAATAATAAGCAACATGCATGATCAAGAGCCTAAATTTATTGTTCATACAGTGCATAGTTGCCACGCAGTACATGAGACGACTACTACACGACACGACGGCGCTTCATCAGTTTGTCGAAACTAATTCTATGCCCTGCCTAGGGCTAGCGAGTTCGCGGCACATGCCGCCGTCGATCGTCGGCAGGTTGCACTCGGCCGCCCTCGCCAGCCGGCGAGCAAAGGTCCTTTGCATCTCCCTGGTGCAGCCCCGGAAGTCCTGCAGGCCGCCGTACTCGCTGTCCATCATGAACCCCAGCGCCACGCACCGGCACCGTGGCGGGACGGTGGCGAGCTCCTGGCAGCACCTCTCCTTCAGCACCGGCGAAGGGTCAACGACGGGACCGTAGGGTCCGCCGAGTCCGCAGGTCCGGCTGACCGCGTAGATACGGCAGCTCGGCACGGGCGGGACTGGGATGGCCAGCCCTGGAACGCACGCCGTCACATCGACTGTGGCGGCGCAGGCTGCGAGGGCGGAGAGCAGGACGCCTGCGGAGACGAGGATACGGCCGGACACCATTCTTGCTACTATTTCCTGACGCAGCACTTTTAGTCTACAAGCGTATTGTGTTGGTACATACTCCTATATAGCAAGAGATATAAAGAAGCAAAGCTGGCAATTGATGTATTATGTGCTTTTCTGTTTGCTTTATCGAGCCTTGCAGAACTATAATTTTGGATGTAAACCTTTGCATTGTGATGAATTGTAGTTTTGCTGTAAGATGTGTGAGCCTCTGTAACAGAATTTGGATGTGTGTTCTGTAACTTGTGTTCTGCAATTAATTAATTTGCTATCATGGTAATGCTTTACAGCCACTCAAGATCAACTTTTTAATTGTCATTTGTCGATCGTGTATGCGACTTTACCTGCATCCATGGCTAAGGTACGGTTCTTCGGTCTTTCTTTTTCTCTTTCGATCTGACTGGATAAAGCAAGTGAAGTTTATTGGAACAGAATTTGGGGTATCCTGCAACTTGTGTTTATGCTTGGTTGGTATGCATTCTGTTAGAATTGACACATACACTTTACTGGTTGGTTCCCTTGCCTAAGGGCAGTCCCAATGCTACAAACCACAGTTAGTTCTTATGTCAATTAGTCTATGTAGGCATTATACATAAAAATTATCTTCCCAATAAATAGTTTCTACAGAATAATCTTTTATCCAATCACATATATTCTTTTTCTCCTGTCCACCTATCACATCTCTTCGTATCTTGATTCCCGTGTGATATAGTTTCTCATTAAGAAATTGTTTCCTCCTCTCTACTCAAATCACTTGCCACAACAATGCCAATTTGATCTACTCCATTTGCCAGTAGGGCAGTTATCAGTAGATACATAATGTGTAGGGCATTTAGCATCGCCATAGATCTATTTGCTTGATGACGACGATCTATGTCGTTGTAGCGTAGATCGGTAGCAAGTAGAGGTAGCTGACCCGTTCTGCTAACAATATTGGTGATGTCGATGTCATTGAAGTAGCCGCGACAGGATGTTGGTACAAGCGCCGACCACATCGAAGATTGATGGCAGCTTCAACGGCGATGTCAACATAGAGCTTGCCATGATAATAACATGTTGTAAAACATGCCGTCAGCGGTTAGGATCATTCCCTCTCCGTCTCTCATGATCAACACAGTCGATGAAAGTAGAAGAATACGTAAACACAAGATATGGAGACTATTCTTTATTTTTCAGAATATAGGTAATTACACCATAAACCTCTAACGTATATACAGTATTGTCAAAGCATACTAAGAATATGTTTTTTTATCAGTACTAAAAATATGTTAAGAGTACACAAATGGACCAGGATTATAATTTCTCTCATTTTTTTCCTTCTACAATAGAGTCAGTATGTTTTACAATATAATACCATTACGTAGTTGAGCTTTGATCGGGATCGGGCTCCCATTGCCATATCCGGGTTGTCGCGCTCGGCACATATATAAGACACGCAAAGGTCCGGGGCTCTTTGTCAATCTAATCATAGTTCCACCTTCCGATTCTTTCACCCGTGACCCAGCAGCAGGCTCGCCTCGTGATTGACCAGATCTGATGGAGAGACCATGGCGGAAACAGTGGCCGCCGCCGTGGCCGTGGCCGTGGCGTGCGTCCCTGATGTCATCATATCCAATATTCTAGAGCGGGTGCCGGATCTGGTGTCGCTCTTCCGCTGCTCCCTCGTCTGCAAGGAGTGGCGCGGCATCGTGACCAACCCGGCCTTCCTCCGCCGGCCGCGGCATCTGGCCACAGCATTAGCAAGGCGGGCAGTCGCAGCCGCAGTCCTCCTCGCTCGTCGACATTTTCGTCCAGCTCGACCGGCTCAGAGACAAGTTCGCGACCCGCATGCCGGCGGTCTTGGCAGGCCCGGCCCTGTTCAAATTATAGACCTGGAGCGAAGCCACAAGCAATGGGCCCCTTAATATAAGTCTAATAATATAATGGTAATTTTAATAAGTGTAATACATAAAAAAATTCTTATGAAACAACAAAAAAGTTATACATCTTATATTACCTTAAAATTTTCTTCTAACATTTGCTGCTGCGAAGTCATTGATGATGGCCTCAATATCAATTTCATCTAATAATTTCTTCTCGATGCATAAAGTTGTCAAACCATTTAATCTTTCTTGGGACATTACATACCTCAAATAATTCTTCAATAATTTCAGCTTTGAAAATGTTCTTTCAGCTGAGGCCACAGTCACCGGCATAGTGAATATGATCCGATAAGCAATAGAAATATTAGGATAACAATCCGCTTCTATGACACTCAAAAATCTCCATAGTAGACATTGGCTTATCTGGCAGAGTAGACTGCATAACAGCTAACTCAGAAATCATGTCATTTACATCAACATCCGATGAACCATCTAAAGAGAAAGTTTTTTTGCAAATTTAATGCAATGGTCTTTTAGATCAGCACCATCCATTGCCTTCAAGGATGTTGAATTCATTAGAAATCCGAATTTTTCATTGAATGACTGTAGGTCTTTAAATCTACTTTTCAATGAACTAATTGCCATATCAACCATAACCAGCAAGATAGCTTCATTGCATTCAGTTTCATCAAATTGTTTCTTCCTAACTAGAACGACGCTTTACTGGAAATGATGCCTCTACTCCCATTTTAAGTGCTATTTCTGTGGCATCAACCACACTATCAGCAAAGCCAGTATTTCTGTAGTTCTGAAAGTAATTCATCGTACCTTCTATATGCTGTAAGGTAGAATCAACACACATGGATGGTGATTACAACTTCTTACTGACAATATTTACAGAGTATAAAATGTCATGCCAAATAACCATACCAAGTATGAACTCAAAGCTGCCAAGCACGTCATATAAATTTTTTGCATCACTTCTATCCTTTGGTTCAGTATCTCTATCCTCACTTAGCCACAACAAAGCTGACCTTAGTTGAGGAGCTTGATATCTAATTGCTCGGACACTTTTGATGCGACTCTCCCAACGAGTATTGCTTAATGATTTCATGGTCAAATCTGGAACATGTTCAAGCAAAACATTCCATCTTTTGGTAGAACCTAAAAATAATACATATATCCTCTGCATAATTCCAAAGAATGAAATAGCTTTACTGCATGATTTAGCCATATCACAAAGAGTGGGATTAAGACTATGGGCATGCACATGGCATATATAAAGCCCTTTGATTTATTTCACGCAAACGACTTTGTACCCCCTTATGTTTTCCTTTCATATTAGAGCCATTGTCATAACCTTGACCTCTAATATCATCAACATTAAGGCCAAACGATTTGATGGAGTCAACACTTTTTGAATAGACCAACCATTTCCTATCACGTACCTCGCCATTGCTCATTTTTCTAGAATAATGAGTGTATGCAAAACGTCTTGATCTGTCATCCATAGGAAACACAATATTTTCTTCTCTAATAGGCCCCTTCTCCACTAATATGTCCCTTGCTTTGTTATCAAGATTGCCCCAATTTATTGGATCATACATATCAATAGTAAAAACTGGTTCTTCATCAACACGAGTAGATTGTGTTGTAGGAGAATTAAGTATGGGCTCATGGTCACTCACATTATTATCATCCGGGTCGGTGCCAACACTATCTTCTATAGGGCTTTGGTCTTCTAGATGCGTAGTTTGTTCCTCCACAACAACAATTGCCCACTCATCTGGATTTCTTGTACTGCTCTTAAAGAATTTATGAATAGATCCCCTTTGTGATTCTTTCAAGGCATCTATATTTCTCTTCTTTTTTCTTTTCTCACTTCTAGATGCATGTTTTTTGGGCAACATGAGTTCACGGTAGATTCAGAAAAGTACCTAGTAATTAAAAAAATATCATACTAAATTCAACATGATTGCTACTTGTATTGGATTCCTCATTCTTAATCTTAAATCACAAATCTAAAGAAGTATAAAGAATAAAGATTGGGGAACGGGGAGATTAGAGGGGCTTGGCCGCTTAGGGCCAAGGGCCAGTTTGTTACCTCCGTAGGAAGCCACAAACACGGATGGATAGAGTCAGTGCGTGTGCGTCGCGCCGTCGCCGGCCGGCACCTGGTAGCCGCTCACGCTCGATCGCCAAGATCACCAAGACGCACGCACGTGATCGTCGCTGCTCTGCTCGCCCAGGAACGGAGTCTCCGAGGCCGTGCGGCGGAAGGGCGGAGTCACGGACGCGGAAGTGCGGAACGCAATCGACGTGATTTTTCCGGACTCATATCTCGTACGCCTGGTTGGCTGGTTCACCATTTCTATGGACTAATAATGGATCATACAAAGAATACTAGTACTACATACATAAATGGGGTTGGGGCCCTGGCCTCGAGGGCCCAGTGCGGCTGCACAGCTCGCACCCCTACGGGCCAGGCCTGGGTCTTGGTCCCGGCGCCGGGCACTGGCCCTCGGGCCGCAGTGCCGGTTCCTCACGTCCTTCATCCGCGACGGTGACAGGCGACGGCATCCTCGATGACTGCCAGCCCGATGGCGGCGTGTGATGGCCTTCTCCTCATGCGCATCTAGGCCTCGCTCCACGGACAACAGCGGCGCCGTCCTACTGCCTGTGCGTGTGCAGCCTGCTCATCGACGGACGTGACCTCCTGTCGGCGCTCGACATGAGCGAGTCCTTCGCTGGCGAGGATGTTTACGGGTACACCCTCCTCAGTACCACCGACCATGGCGCCACTGGCCCAGCACGACGGCCACCTCGCAGATGGCTACAGCACCTTGTTCTAGGTGCTCCTCGTCGGCCGTGGCCACTGCTGATCAGCTGCAACTCCACAGGTTCTCCTCGGCCTCGAGTGACTAGGACGCCCTCGAGTGCAGGCAACCGAACCTTGGGCCTCTGGAGCCCCATGGACTTTGGGTGCCCTACGGATGTCGTGTCGCTGTTGTTGCATGGGGAACGCCGCACTGGTTCTCCATGACCACGCTACCTGTCGGCACGTTAGCCGCAGTCCTCATGGCGGGCCGCCTGCACAAGGCTTGGTGGCTGTGCACGAACGCCGAGGGAAGACTCGCTCTGCTCTCTATTGAGAACTGTTGGGCTAAACCAGCGTGTGCACGTGTGCAATGACACAGCAGGTGAAGCCAAGTCAGCAGCAGTGGGCGGGAAACGTCAGTTTGAATGGAGGACTAGTTGGTGCATGGTGAGCGCGTCCATGACGACATAGGCCAATAGCAGTTGCGAAGTGCTCGTCTTGTATCCATGTTTTAGCAGTTTTCCATTACTGTGTATGTGTCTTGTATCGGCTAGGATATAAAGCCATAGTATAGCACTACTTAACAGTTGCTTCGTCATTTTGTATTGTGTATTGTACTTCAAACTACAGTTAGTGAAAAGGGGCACTGTCTCTCCCTGTAGACAGCTGCCAGTTCGGGGCATTCCCTGTGTTCTTGAGTGTGTTCATTGTTTGATCTCATGTTTTCTTGTGTTAGCCACTAATCCACTGTGTGATTGAGGTCCTAGATCCTACATTCTGGTATCAGAGCCGACGATCACACAGCTCTACATACTCTGTTTGATCCAAGATGAGCGAGAGCTCTCGGAGCGGCGGTGGGGGAACCGGCGGCGCAAGGAGATGTGGGGAGGGTGGTGTACCCGCCTCTCACGGTGACCAACTATTTGAGTTGGAGCATTCGGGTGTAGGCCATCATGGAAGATCAATGAGTATGGGAGGTTGTTGAGCCGGAGGAGGCGGAAGTTGTCAACGGCGTGGACAGTAGCAGAGAAGGAGAAAGCAACCGCCAAGGATAAGAAGGCGAAGGCGCATCTCCTGCAGTGTCTGCCCGATGATCTACTCATGCAAGTGGCGAAGAAGAAGACTGGAAAGGAGATCTAGGAACTGCCTGAAGGCGAGGTTTGTGGGCGCAGATCGTGTTCGTGATGCGCGCCTACAGACGCTCAAGGCAGAATTTGATGCACTGAAGATGAAGGAGGAAGAGCCTATTGATGAGTACGCCGGGAAGCTGAACGCCATGTCGGTGAGATACAGCAACCTAGGAGGCACGCTAGATGACGCAGCCATGGTCAAGAAGTTGTTCGACACTATGCCAGAGCGCTTCCTCAGTGTGGTGGCAGGTATTGAGCAGTTTTACGATCTAAAGGAGTTGTTGTTTGAAGAAGCAGTCGGGAGACTGAAGGCATTCGAGGAAAGAGTCCAGCGGGGAGCTGGGGGATCAGGTGCCAAGACAGACAGCAAAGGGCAGTTATTGCTCACACATGCCGAGTGGGAAGCAAGGCAGAGCAAGGTAGGCAGAGAGGCTTCAGGGATAGGTAGGTCGCCTGATGGTGGTGGGTGCGGGCATGGTGGTCGGGGCCGAGGGAGAGGCCATGGCCGTGGTGGGTGCGGGGATGCGCCAGGACACGACGGCGCCTGCCAAGAAGAACAAGGAGCACATCCAGTGCTTCAACTGCAAGGACTACGGGCACTACGCCAACCGCTGTCCAAAGGAGAAGAAGGGCGGCGGCGAGGAGGCTCATCATGCCCAGGTGGAGAACGTCGAGCCGGCATTGTTGCTCATAGTTGCGGAGGAGCCGTAGTTGTTTGAGAAAATGCCAGGCCCATTGCAAGCTTCAGGAGGACGACGAGCAGTGATCCTGAAGGAAGAGAAGGTGATTCCAGAACTGCATCTTACTAGGTGGTGGCTTTAACACTGGTAATGTCTGGTACTTAGATAATGGTGCATCAAACCATATGACTGGTGATCCTGCTAAGTTCAAGGAATTGAATAGAAATATAACTGGCAAAGTTAGATTTGGGGATGGCTCTGTAGTAGAAATCATGGGAAAGGGCTCTATTTTGTTTCAATGCAAAGATAAGGGTCAGTGGTTACTGCATGAGGTGTATTACATTCCTAAGCTAAAAAGTAATCTGGTGAGTTTAGGCCAGCTTACAGAAGTGGGGCATAGAATTCTACTTGATGATGATTTTCTAGAAGTGGTTGATAAAGTATCAGGGAAGCTGGTGATGAGAATTGACAGATCAGTTAACAGACTTTATAAAATTGAACCCAAGTTAGCTGATCTAGTGTGTTTAATGGGAAGAATAGAGGAGCCAGCATGGCTATGGCATGCTAGGTTGGGTCATGTGAATTTCAAGTCTCTGAGATTACTAGTGGAGAAGAAGATGGCTGCAGGTGTGCCAATGATAGAACATCCTAAACAGGTTTGTCATGGATGTTTGGCTGCGAAGCAAGCTAGGAAGTTTTTTCCAAAAGCTACAAGTTTCAGATCTGAAAAGCCACTTCAACTTGTGTATGTTGACCTTTGTGGTCCCATCACCCCTCGTACACCAGCTGGGAACAAATACTTTATGCTTCTAGTTGATGATCATAGTAGATGGATGAATGTTTCTATGCTCAAGAGTAAAGATCAAGCAGTGGATGTGTTTGTGAAGTACAAGGCAGAAGTGTAGAACCAAACTGGGGAGAAGATCAAGGTGTTGAGATCTGACAGAGGGGGTGAATTTCTGTCCAAGCTATTTACAGGTATATGTGAAGAAGCTGGGATAAAGAGATAAATGACAGCTCCCTACTCACCACAACAGAATGGTGTGGTTGAGAGAAGGAATAGATCAGTTATGGAGATGGCAAGATCCATGCTGAAAAGTATGAAGATTCTAGGAAAGTTTTGGGGAGAAGCTGTTAGACATGCTGTCTATTTGCTCAATAGACTGCCTACTAGGCCTATGGGGGAGCAAACTCCATTTGAAGCAATGAATGGCAGAAAACCTCACCTTGGTCATGTAAAAGTGTTTGGATGTCTGGCACATGCAAAACAAACAACACCACACCTGAAGAAACTAGATGATAGGAGTCAAAGACTAGTATATTTTGGTGTGGAAGAAGTAAGCAAGGCTCATAGGTTATATGATCCTATGCAGAAAAAGGATTGTAATCAGCAGAGATACAATCTTCGAAGAAGTAGTGAGTTGGGGGTGGATTGAATCCTCAACAAATGAAATGGAAGAAGATCAGGTTGGAGCTGAGATGTTTGTTGACAACACTGACTGGGAGACAGTGAATGTTGATGACAATGTAGAGATGCCTCAACCAGGGACTGATGAAACTTTATTAGCAGGTAGTTCAGGCAGTGTGCCAGATGAGCTATAGTCACCTGGAGCACAGTCAAGTGCTGGTGTCAATACTGATAATTCACTGCAGGAAACTAAGAACACACATAGTGTGGGGGAGCAATCAAATCTAGAGATGATCATTGATGATCTATCAGATGAAGAACCACAGCATTTCAGAAACTTGAATGATATTTATGATAACACTGAAGAAGTAGAGTTAGCAGACTCAGATGAAGTAGAAGCACTACTTACTGAATCTGATGAACCTGAGAATTTCAGTGAAGCAGTAGGGAACCCAGAATGGGTGGAGGCAATGAACAATGAGATTAGATCCATTGAGAAGAATGGAACTTGGAAATTGTCAAAGCTACCTACTGGTCATAAAGCCATTGGTTTGAAATGGGTTTTCAAGTTGAAGAGAAATGCAGATGGGGAAATAGTCAAGCACAAAGCCAGGTTGGTTGCAAAAGGCTATGTGCAGAATCATGGAGTTGACTATGATGAAGTTTTTGCTCCTGTAGCTAGGATTGATATAGTGAAACTAATTCTGGCCTTAGCTGCAAACAAAGGGTGGAAGGTACATCATCTTGATGTCAAAACAGCTTTTGTGAATGGTGATCTGGAAGAGGAAGTTTATGTTGTACAGCCAGAAGGATATGCAGTTAAGGGAAAGGAACAGTGTGTCTTGAAGTTGAGCAAGTCACTATATGGGCTCAAACAGGCTCCAAGGGCCTAGAACATCAAGCTAGATAAAAGCTTGAAGAAGCTAGGTTTTGGAAAATGTCCTAGTGAATCAGCAGTGTACAAGAGAGAAGCTGGAGAAGCTATCATTATCTTGGGTGTCTATGTAGATGATCTGTTGATTACTGGTAATGTTCCAAGTGAAATTGACAAGTTCAAACAACAAATGTCAGCAGAATTTGAAATGAGTGATTTGGGATTGCTTTCCTACTATCTGGGAATAGAAGTGGAACAACATGATGACTTTATCACTCTGAAGCAGGCAGGGTATGCCAAGAAAATTCTTGCTAGGTTTGGGATGGAAGGTTGCAATACCACTAAGGTTCCCATGAATCCTGGAACTAAATTAGATGAAGACAAAAAGGGGGAAAGGGTGGACACTACTGAATACAGGAGTGTCATAGGCTATCTGAGATACTTACTGCACACAAGACCTGATTTGGCCTTTTCAGTTGGCATTGTCAGTAGACACATGGAAAAACCAACTGTGATGTATCAGAATGCAGTCAAACAGATTCTGAGATATGTGCAGAGTAGTGCTGATCATGGGCTGGTGTACACCAAAGGAGGAGATCCAGAGGTGTTGGTTGCCTACTCAGACAGTGACCATGCTGCAGATACTGTGGGAAGGAGAAGTACTGCAGGAATGGCTTTCTATCTCAATGGTTGTTTGATAACTTGGGGCTCACAAAAGCAAAAGACAGTAGCTTTATCTTCATGTGAAGCAGAGTTTATGGCAGCTACTGTGGCGGCAATGCAAGCACTCTGGCTTAGGAGTTTGCTGTTAGAATTAACTTTAACACCACACAGAGCAGTCACAATGTTTGTTGACAATAACTCTGCTATTGCCCTGATGAAAAACCCGGTGTTTCATGGACGCAGCAAGCATATTGATAACAGGTATCATTTCACCAGAGAGTGCATAGAAAGAGGATAGATAGTGGTGAAAAGGGTGAGCACAGATGAACAAAAGGCTGATTTGCTGACGAAGCCTCTAGCAGCTGGGAAACTTGAGGTGATGAAACACCTGATCGGTGTTCGAGATGTGAGTGCATAGCTGGCTTAGGGGGGAGTATGTTGGGCTAAACCAGCGTGTGCACGTGTGCAATGACACAGCAGGTGAAGCCAAGTCAGTAGTAGTGGGCTGGGAAACGTCAGTTTGAATGGAGGACCAGTTGGTGCGCGGTGAGCGCGTCCACGACGACACAGGCCAACAGCAGTTGCGAAGTGCTCGTCTTGTATCCATGTTTTAGCAGTTTTTCATTACTGTGTATGTGTCTTGTATCGGCTGGGATATAAAGCCGTAGTATAGCACTACTTAACGGTTGCTTCGTCATTTTGTATTGTGTATTGTACTTCAAACTACAGTTAGTGAAAAGGGGCACTGTCTCTCCCTGTAGACAGCTGCCAGTTCGGGGCATTCCCTGTGTTCTTGAGTGTGTTCATTGTTTGATCTCGCGTTTTCTTGTGTTAGCCACTAATCCACTGTGTGATTGAGGTCCTAGATCCTACAAGAACAACAACCGTCTGGTGATGGTGAAACAGCGAGACGACGAGAATCAGGTCGCCTGCTGGGACATAGCCCAGGTTGACGTGGAGCTAGGGTTTGGAGACGAGTTCAGTCCTCTCCCCCGTGTGCATCGGACAGAGGAGCAGCACCGCGCTCGAGCTCGCGCTCTACCATTCGGACCCCGAGTGTGCATATGTGCTCGACCTCGCGTCTGGGTCGGCAAGCAAAGTGGAAGGGTGGATTCGGTCCTTCGATTATATGACAGCCAGTGCCTTGTGAGATCAACTGGGAGATGTTCTTCGTGTCACGGCTGGCTGTCAATACAGCTATCAATGAAGCCAAGGACACGAGCCGCCGCCTAGGGTCAGGAAAACGCCGCCGCCGCTCCTAGGTCCTCATCGTCACCATGCCTCCGCCTAGAGCCTCTCTTATTCTTCCTCTCTGGTGCATCTACCGGAGGTAAGAAGTAGAAGGGACCCATCTTTTTTCACCAGTTTTATATCTAGTTTGTTTAGGGTTTAGTCAAATAAATCTATCGATGAAATCAAATGATTTACGGTCAGAATCATGTTTCCTGCGATGACTTTGTGATTGCCAAGACGAGATTGCCGTTGCAGACGTCGATTTCATCGACAGACGGCCAATTTATAGCGGTGCTTCTGGGAGCTCCATACGAGGATAGCAACTCCGGGTCATCGATGTCATCGTCGATGGTCGCGGAGAGGAATTCAAGGTATAAGGTTATGAATCTACATCATATGTCATACCCAACGATGCAACTGCTGATAGTCTTTCAACGATTTAGATGTGTTTTGGACTAGGTTCCGAAGCGTTGGATCTTGCGGCATGTTTAATGTTTTGGGGTTGCTCTTTGGATTTGGTCTAAGGACTTCACTTTGGCTCCGGCTTTCGAGAAAAACCATTGGGGAAGAAGACGATGGAAGAATCTGGTTAAAATATTATGTATTTTTTAATTTGGATCTTTTTCATGTGTAATTTAGGGATGTAATGTGCTAAGATTTAATATAAGTCCCCGTTTCCTTCCGAAAAAATACGAGCAAATGCCCAACCATCATGTCAACGCAATGACTGTCTAATCGTTTATTGTTTTTTATTCTTTTCTTCAACGAGCTAGTGCCACAACGGCGTGTGGGCTTGTCTTTCTCGATCATGCATGACATGAGAAGGCAACATGGCATGTCAGTGAAGAGAGTTTTTTTTTTACAGCAATCAGTGACAAGAGTTGGATTACGTTAGTAGGTTACCCTCCACACCAAAATCCATGAACAATCTTGTCTGTCCCAATCTCAGATTCCACAATCCATGCACAATATCTCCCTCCCTGTAGGGTAGTAGTGCGCCGAGCTGCACGCCTCCACCACCGGCGTGCGCGATTCTCTCCAAGGTTGTGGATTTTCCATAGACCCGTGCCACATGGGCTATCCGAACGGTTCATAACGCTTCCGCACGCGTGGGAGGTCCACAATCCATGGACTATCTTGTTTGTCCCAATCCCAGATTCCACAATCCATGCACAATCTCTCCCTCCCATCCTAGTAGGGTAGTAGCGCGCCGAGCTGCACGCCTCCACCACCGGCGTGCGCGATTCTCTCCAAGGTTGTGGCACATGGCGAAGAGTGGATTTTCCACAGACCCGCGCCACATGGGCTATCCGAGCGGTTCATAGCGCTTCTGCACGCGTCGGAGGTCCGCCGCCTCTCGTGCTAGTGCTGCGGCCACACACTGCCATTGGGAGTCATGCGCCGCCACCGCCGCCCGACCCGTCACGGCGCCGTAGGGTCTCAGCCCCGGAGCTCCGACGAGACCCTACTGCATCTGCGGAGACATCATCCTCCTCCTCCCCTGCCCCCGCCGTCGCCGCCATGGCTATGGTTGTCCCCGGCCCGCCGCCTGCTCCGGCGGCGTACCACCACCTCTACCTCGCCGTCGTGTCTCCCATCCTTACTACCGGGCCTGTCTCCCTCTCCCGGCCCCCTTTCTAAACCCATTGAAGATGGAGAAGAGAGAGAGAGAGAGAGCAGAAGAGAAGCGCACTCGAGCTCAGCCGCCACGCGCGCTGGGGCCGTGGCCGCATGCTGCAGTCAGGGGTCGAGCCCGAGGCCAGTGTGAGGGGGCGGTGCCGACCAGAGGTGCAGGTGCCAGGGACTGGGCGACGGTGACGACGGCACTAGATTTGTGCAAGGACATTGGATTTGCACAACAGAGGAGAAAGAGGAAAACCTGTATCAAGATTCGTGGTGCAAAGGAAAAGAATGGCTCAGAAATTAGATGGACCCTGGGTCCATAGTAGGTCCCGTGAGCCCCACTCTCGATGGCTGCCAATGTGGCAAAAGAAAATATCCAACATCCCAAGGCTGCATGCAGAGAGTTGTTCGTCTCCAACCGTTCATGCACTTGGAGCAGGAAACTCCCACCATGCTTTAAGTGTCGGACGTCAGAATTTTTTCTTTTGCCACGTGGCAGCCATCGAGGGGCGGGGCTCACAAGATCTATGGACCTAGGGCCGATCTAATTTTTCCCTGGCCATATAGGCTTGTGGGCGTGCCTTTCCCCCACACGGAGGCGCCTATCTATCCGCGAAGGAATTGAAAATATATCGTTACCATTTTATACCCACCTTACATTGATAGATTGACCCAGGAAATGAGGGCAGGAACATATAAAACACCCTTGTTTCGCGTTGCGAATGACTTCTCGCCGTTTTTTCTCACCCGCAAAACTTTTACCCACCCGCGCGTACCCACACCCGTCCGCTTATCCTCCCGATTTAGACCGCCCCCTCCATCCCCTCGCTCAACCGCCGCTCCCCTGCGGCGCCGCGCCCTTCGACGCGACCGCTAGACGTGGGGTGTCCACTCCGCCCGCGCCGCCACCGCTCTACTCCGCATCCTGACCCTTCCACAGCGTGGAAGCGCGGCGGTTGTCACGCGGGCGCGAGGAGCGACACGAGGAAGTGCGGCGGTTGGCGGTTGGCGGTTGCCGCCGCGCAACTCCGCATCCTGCCCCTTCCACAGCGCCTCCTGCAACTGCCTACGCATCGGGCCGCCCGCTGCTCGCGCCGCTCTCCTGTGCGCCCGCGCGCTGCGTCGGCGCCGTCATCCCGACCATCGACCTCGCTGCCGCCAGGGGGCGCTTCTCGGCCATCCTCTTCGAACTCGCCTAGATCGGCGGCCACCCCACCCCCACCTCCGCTGTGTTTGAGCTATCGACCATGACATTGACATCCGCTGCCCTAGCCCGCTGCACCTCCCTCCAACACGCTCTGGGACCTCAACCTCTGCTACAAGGTGTTTGACGGAATACCCATAAGGTAAACAGGGGTCTCCATGTGTATGCCATGAATCGCTGGCTATATGGCTATATGTCTGATCTTGTTTGCAGCACTACCCAGTCCATTTGTCTTCCTTGAATCGCAGGCCATCTGGTTGTGTTTCTGATCTTGTTTGCAGTACTAACCAACAAGATCACTGGCTAATTTCTCAATTTGTAGGTCCAATTTATTACGAGTCAGAGGAACTGTGTTCTAGATTCGATCGGTGGGCGGCAACGCAAGGCTGTGCGTAGCTGTAAAACATGAATGACCATGCCTGCTACCGTCCGCTATACTCTTTCATCAGACTGCAGGGACATGTGAGAATTTTTCGCTTTTGTTTCCCGAATTTTTTGATGTATGATTTGGATATGGTTAGGAGCATTTTTTCAACCAAGACTGGCTTCATGAACCTTTACATTTTTCGGATGGGGTCAAGCTCAGCAATGAAATTATTGCTAAACTAACATTGTACAGTAAGAGAAAGTTATAATAAATAGGTCATTTAGTCCTGTAAGAGAGAGTTACAAGTCCCGTCCCGTTTTTCTAACAGGAAGGTGATCTATCTCAAAAAACTGGAAGGGGGGTCGCGCATGCTTTGCTTCTTTTTTCCCAGATGTTTCAATAAAGTATTTAATAGTTCAGGTTACATGCTAGATGTGGTTACAGGGAAAATATTTGTGCTCAGAGTATCCTCCTGCTGGCATGCTTGAATGAAGTTTTGGTACTGCTGACTGTGCCTACATTATTGAGATAGACATGCCCAATTTCTTTTTTTTCAGCAGATTTTATGGATTATAGGAAACTGAATTCTTATGCAGCGGTCCATTATACTGTGAGTTATGTGAGTCTTATTGGTGTGCAGGTTGATAGCCACATATTATTTTTTAAGAACCCTAGAAAATATTTTTAAACAATTTCTTCAGTTGGTACTTGGTAGGCCTTTTAGTTATCCTCAATCTATGGCACAGAATAAACATTCCCATACAGAAAAAAAGGAACACAGCCCATGGCGGCTACCTCAAATGTATGGATTTGTACAATTGGGAATTATCATCTTCCCAAGTTGTGTTATAGTCATGGACTCTGATGAAATAAACTTTTCTTGGATCTTGCAATCCGTTCAGGTTATGAAATATGTTGAATGCATGAAAATAACGGTGTAATGTCCCTTTGTTTAGTAAATAAACTTTAGAATTAGCTGTTAGTGGATCTTTGCATTCTTTTGTGTAAAAACAGAAACACATCCCTGAATTCAGCATATAAGAGTGCCAATGCGCCAACAAATACTTGAGTGTCTCTCATTGCTAAGCTCTTTCCCGACTGCAACAACAACATTCAGGTATAGGTGCCTTTTATTTTGAGCCATGGCAGCATGTATCTGTGCTTTTGGGTTCCTTGTGGTGACATGTTATTAGTATCATTCTGAACATGAGGTAACCCGCTTGTTTATATGCACTAATGTTACTATAATGTTGGCCTGTTTATCTTGGGTTTGCTGAAACCTGTCGCAAATTATCATGGTTAGCTACACTTTCTTGTCTTGTAGAGATATGCATGTGCCACCAGGTATACTTCCACAATCAAACTCTTATTTAGGTTAGAGTTGAGATCGAGGAGCCTGGCAGAGATGACATGATGTAATATCCTATTTTAACAAATTTCCTACTGCAGGTGTGATAAGGACGGCGTGTACAGCCGTCCACGAGGCGACTGGTTGTCACCGTAGGGATCTGCAAGGGGATGGGCTACGTGAGTCCGTGGGAAGGCAGAGAACGTGTGTGCTGGTGTACTTGCATTATAGAGTTAAAGATTACTTTCAGATTACAAATCAGAGTTAAAGCTTCCTTTCAAATTTCAAAACAGAAATGTGTGGGTAGAAATGATCTTTCTCTTGTTTTGTTCATCTGTCAAAAAATGAATGGGATGACCTATAAATTGGTACAGGTAGTAGCTAGCTGCAGTGACATTGCAATTGCAGAGAAGTAGCTAGCTGCAATGGCATTGACGTCACATGTACTGTTGGTTGAAACTTTGTTGATGCTGCTACTCGCAGGAAAAGTCATATTTTTCTACATCAATAATAGGACTGTTTCTATGCATCCAAAAAATGCAAACATAATAAGATAGTATGCAATATGTCATTGCTTAGATCCATTATACTTTCTATGCAATATGTCATTGCTTATATCCATTATACTTTCTACATGACATACAAATTCATTTAGGGGCCGTTTGGAACTTTGGATCCATTCATTTGGAAGAATTGAAATCTACTAAATAAATTAGGCTATTTGACTAGGAATTTGACATTCGATTACTTTCCAAAGTTCACATATAAACCTATCTCAAATTCATACAGTGAGAGATAGAAATTGATTCTATAGAACATCACCACTTTATAAAAATAATATACAAATATAATCCATGTACAACCATATTAGCTTAATTTACATATTGTTTATGAAATGATTTCATTTACACGTGCGTGCTACACAATGTTTTCCTAAACGGTAGATAGTCGGCGAGGTCTCGTGTAGCGTTTAGACCGTGTACACGGCGTGTACACGGTTTTACACGGATTACTCGTTTTTACTTTTTTTGTAAAAATAACTATAATAACCTGTGTATATGTTCCTATAACATAGATAATATTTGTATATTCAAATAATTTTATTATGAAAGTATATTCCACAACTAATCTAATGGTACTTATTACACATCATAAACATTTGTAATATTTTGAAAATAATATAGATAAATTATTTTCAAAATATTACCCAGTGTTCGTCTACACGGCCATGTAGACCGATTACACGACCGTTTTTTACCGTTTACACGGCGATTCCGTGTAACCTACCGTTTATGGCCTAAACTGCACGTTCGGCTACCGAGTAGCGATTACACGCCGAGTAATCGGTCTACACGGCCGTGTAGGCGAACACTGGTGCTACATGTGCATGTCCAGTGGTGTGTGTGTGTGTCTATATATATATATATATATATATATATATATATATATATACAGCTGGCCATAGTTTACGATAATGTTTGTATCAATTTACGATAATGACAATACACATTTATGATACATGGGTTACTATAATTCAAGATGATATTTACCATAATGCTATAGTAAATTACTTATGAGGGAGTTATCATAATCTCGTAAATTAGCATAGTAATTATCATAACTCAAAGTGGTTACAGAATAACTTATTGTACGGTCAGCTACAGAACAGTATGTCTATATATATATATATATATATATATATATATATATATATATATATATATATATATATATGTTCAGTAGCCCGCGACAGAATATCTTATTCTGTAGCCAGCCGGTCGATGCACCCAACAGGGCGTTCCTGGTTTTTGATGGCTGGTGCGTATGAACCTGCATGTCTGCATGCACAGGTACGGCAAATTCATAACGATCTGTAACTGTCGCTATTTACTAATTAAGGCCAGATTTGCATGCAGGTCGTAGTTATTTTGATTATCTGCCATGTGTACGAAGACAAATATTGAGCTACTCGAAGCATACACAAAATATTGGTCTGTGGTATTTTAAAGGAGCAAAATTTGAATTAGTTGGATATTCAGACTCGATTATACAGGATACAAGGTTGAAAGGAAGAGCACATCAAGCACATGTCAATTGTTGGGAAGATCACTTGTTTCATGGTCATCAAAGAAGCAAAATAATATTGCATTATCAACTGCCGAAGCCGAATACATATCCGCCGGTAGTTGTTGTGCACAAATTATTTGGATGAATGCCACCTTGAATGACTTTGGAATCAAATTAAGAAAGTGCCATTGCTATGTGACAATGAGAGTGTAATCAAGCTAACCAACAATTTGGTTCAAACATGCAAGAACAAAGCACATTGATGTCCATCATCATTTAATAAGAGATCATAAACAAAAATGAGTCATTTCAATTGAGAGTGTGGACATCGAAGATCAACTTGCCGACATATTCACTAAGCCACTAGATGAGATGAGGTTTTGCAAGCTAAGGAATGAGTTGAACATATTGGATTTCTCAAATATATGTTGATGCACCCCGCACTAATATGACATGCCTCTCTTTCGAGCAATCCAAGGTAAAAGTTGATTGGTATGTATATATCCTTTGCTAAGGACATGTTTAGTGCATCTAGTCATTCCTCATGATTTATAGGCTCATTCATGAAAATCAAATGAATTTGATGCTTGTATGGTACCACTATTGCTTCTATGCTTGACTTGACCTAGTGGTAGCATATGACATGTTTGTGGGCTTATGAACCTAGTGTTTGATCTAGAAAATGAGCTATAAGTTTTAACTCAACATGGTCAAGATAACCATTGAAATGAGGTATGAAGAAGCTTGTCCTTAGATCAAACCGAGTTAAATATCTTTGCCAAGTGTTCTAGATTGAACCAAATTCAGAAAAATGATCCTCACCCCATTGATTGACTTTGATAATCTTAACCTGTCTAAAATTGAATCTTTGTGGTCATTGATGACAAAGGGGGAGAAGTAATACACAAAGATAGTGAAAAGATGACAAGGAGGAGAACTTTGACATTGGGGGAGAAATATGAAAGGATGGGGATCAATTAAAATTTGAGCACACAAATAGGAGAGCAAAGCTCATGGACTTGTATGATACATTTGAATGTGCATTCATATATGCTTGCTTGCATTTGTCAAGTTTAAATTCGATATACATGCTTGTATGTTGTATGCTAGTGTTAACACTTAAATTTGGCAAGTTTACCCTAGAAAGGAAGGAATTAGCCGATGGCGTGCATACGTGGTATTTCGGACGGCTACTGAAGCAAATGAGAAGATTACTCGGCAGTGTTCGGTATAATCTGAAGGAGGACAAAATAGGAAGTTGTGCAGACATCAAATTAAGGAGTATGAATCTAGTGTGAGAGTCCAAGCGAAGCACGGTATTGATCAATGCTCAAAGAAGCAAAGAAAGACAGACGAAAGAAACTATATTTTAATTGGCCAAGCTACACAAGGTGTATCATCTACATGCAAGGGAGGAAAGGAAATATTCTATATTTTGGGACAAACTCTTGACATCCTGAAAGCATCTAGGCCCCTAGTTGGATTTCGGTGATTAATGTCAATACAAGATTACTATGACTAACGTGTGTTTTGCAGAGGCAATTAAGTTAGGTCATGGTAATGGAGATCGATTGGGCAATCGAGGTTGTCATGCCCCTACGATGGAAATCGTTTCGGTTTTCAAAGGATGGACGACAAGGTTAAAGATGACTAGTTATAAGTGTCAATTGGAGTTGGAGAGACACTTAGAGTAGTTTAGGACTTTGTTTTTTCCTTTGGCCGTACTATGAAGGGGGGTATGAACGGGTAGCTTGACCTAGTTGAGTCTAGTGAGTTAGGTGTGGTGCACACTTGTTAAAACTAGCTCTAGGTAGCTCCTATGAATGCCTAAGATCCTTTGGAGCAAACTTCATTCATATATGTTCGAAAGTTTGAAGTGAATGGAGTGTCAAACACTGACCGGACGCTGGCTCTGGTGCGACCGGACGCCGGCCGCAGGGTCTGGTCAGTTCATTTGACTGAGGTGATCAAGTCTGGGGTGACCGGACGCTGGAAGGACGTGTGACCGGACGCTGAGGGCCAGCGTCCGGTCGACTCCAGTAAGGGTCCAGACTTGGGAAAGAGTGACCGGACGCGTCCGGTCAGTGATGACTGGACCCTGAGTATCCAGCGTCCGATCGTTTACAGTAAGCATCCAAGAGCGACCGGACGCATCCGGTCGGTACTGACCGGACTCTGACAGCGTCCGGTCATCACTTAAAAACTGTTCGCGGGTTGAACTGACCGAAGCGTCCGGTAAAAACGATCGGAGCGTCCGGTCATCCCGCAGAAGCTCATAACGGTTCGTTTTTCAGGCTGCCTTATAAATAGGAGCTCCACTTGTGAGTGGAGTAACTTTTTCTCATTCCAACAGCTGAGAAACACGTTTGTGAGTGCCAAGAAGAGCAAGGTCCTAGTGAGGTGTTTGTGATTTGAGAATCCAAGAGAGTAGCCTCACTAGCAAATCAAGAGTAGCAAAGTGTGCATCCATCTTCTCATTAGGCTTCGCGTGGTCAAGTGAGAATTTGTGCTTGTTACTCTTGGTGATCGCCATCACCTAGACGGCTTGGTGGTGATTGGGAGTTTGGTGTTCACCCGGCGGAGCTTGTGGGTGACCCAACTCAAGTTGTGAGCGGCTTTGGGTGATTCGCCGTGACGGAGTGTCGAAGAATCAACCCGTAGAGAGCACTTGATCATTGCACGGATCAAGGGGGAGCTACACCCTTGCGTGGGTGCTCCAACGAGGACTAGTGGGGAGTGGCGACTCTCCGATACCTCGGCAAAACATCGCCGCGTTCCTTTCTCTCTCCATTTACTTTGATCACTTACTTTGAGTATTTACTTTGAGAAATTCAATACTTGTTTTACATCCATAGAATTGCTTGCTAGAGTAAGTTTGGAACATAGGTTACGAGGTTGTTGTGCATTAGTTTGATATAAACACTTTTCTAGGCACAAGGGGTTAATTGGGCTATCCGTAGGATTTGATTATTGCAAGAGAATTTAGAATTAGCCCAATTCATCCCCCTCTTGGGCATCTTGATCCTTTCAATTGGTATCAGAGCCTCATGCTCACGTTTTTAAGCTTAATCGCTTAGAGCAAGATGTCTCACGGGGATGGACCTCCTCCTATCTTTGAGGGAGATGATTTTCCATATTGGAAAATCCGCATGGAAGCATACTTAGAAGCTCTAGACGTTGGAATACTTAGAGCCGCCTCTCAAGGGTTCCCAACACCTAAGAATGCCGCACAACTTCAAGGCGATGAAGTGAACTATGAAAAATGGAATGCAAAGGCTCGCAACACAATCTTTAGAGGCCTTTGCAAAGATGTGTTCAATCGTGTAAGGAACCACAAAGACGCCCATGCACTATGGTCGGACGTTTGTGCGCTCCATGAGGGAACCAAGAGTGAGCGTGAGGAACGTTATCATCTTATAATCAAAAAGCTAAATTCTTTTGAGATGTTTCCCAAAGAAAGTGCTAATGAGATGCATTCTCGATTAAATGTTCTTGTAGAGGAAGTCAATGGGCTTGGACTTACTCAAATGTCACCATCCGACGTTGTGAGAAAAATCTTAAGTGTCCTCCCCATTGACAAATATGGGCACATTGTGACCGTGCTACATCAAGGTGATCTTTCCGCCGCTACACCGACACAAATCTTAGGAAAGATCAATGCTCATGAGATGTACATGCACATCACACCACAAGATGGCTCATCCTCTACAAAGAAGAAAGAGAAAGACTTAGCATTCAAAGCTAGCCAAGACAAGGGCAAAGCAAGACTTGAGTATGAGAGCTCAAGTGATGAAGATGATGAAGAAAGCCTTGCCCTCATGGTGAAGAAGACCACCAAGATGCTAAAAAGGCTAAACAAGAGTGGCATCAAGTTTGATGGCAAGAAGAAGAAGTTCTTCACTAGCTCAAGAAGAAAGCCAATCTCTGAGATGGATTGCTACAATTGTGGCGAACTTGGCCACCTAGCTCATCAATGCACAAAGCCCAAGAAAGACAAGTTCAAGAACAAGGGCAAGAAAGATGATTCAAGCGATGAAGATGAAAAGAAAAAGAACAAGCCCTACAAGAAGAGAGATGGCAAAAAGAGGGAGTTCTACAAGAAGAAGAAGAGTGGCAAGGCCTATATTGTCGGTGATTGGCTCACGAACATTGATTCATCAAGTGGATCATCCGATGATGATAGTGACGGTGAAAAGGTGGCCGCCATTGCAATTGATCTTGCATCTTCACCGCCATCATCGCCATCATCCTCTACACACCTATGCCTTATGGCCAAAGGTGAACGCAAGGTGAACTACAAGACCGGTGGAAGTCATTGGGTTATTGATAGTGGTTGCACTCAACATATGACCAGTGATCCTCGTATGTTCACCTCACTAGATGAAGAGGTAGATGGACAAGAGAAAATAACATTTGGAGATAATTCAAAGGGCAAGGTTAAAGGATTGGGCAAAGTGGCAATCTCAAATGATCATTCCATCTCCAATGTGCTCTATGTTGCTTCATTGAGCTTCAACTTGCTATCCGTTGGGCAATTGTGTGATCTTGGCTTTCAATGCTTATTCACCGAGAAGGAGGTTGTTGTATCCAAGGTAGATGACAATCAAGTGATATTCAATGGATTTAGATACAACAACTTATATCTAGTTGACTTCACCTCCAAAGATGCAAACTTGAAGACTTGCCTATTCACCAAAACAACACTTGGGTGGCTATGGCATAGAAGACTTGCTCATGTTGGGATGAGCTCACTCAAGAAGCTTATGAAGAATGATTTGGTGAGAGGGTTGAAGGATGTGAAGTTTGAGAAGGACAAGCTTTGTAGTGCATGTCAAGCCGGCAAGCAAGTTGCAAACACTCATCCAACCAAAGCTTTCATGTCAACCACAAGAGTGCTAGAACTCCTACACATGGATTTATTTGGACCAACAACATACAAAAGTTTGGGAGGAAATCTCTATTGTCTTGTGATTGTGGATGACTATTCAAGGTATACATGGGTGTTCTTTCTTCATGACAAATCCGAAGTTGCATCTTGCTTCAAGAAGTTTGCCAAGAGAGCTCAAAATAAATTTGAAGTGAAGCTCAAGAAGATAAGAAGTGACAATGGCAAAGAGTTTGACAACACAAACATAGAAGCTTATTGTGATGAAGTTGGAATCAAACATGAAGTCTCCGCAACCTATACTCCTCAACAAAATGGTGTGGTTGAGAGGAAGAACCGGACTTTGATCACTCTTGCAAGGACAATGCTAGATGAGTACAACACCCCCGAAGCTCTATGGGCAGAAGCAATCAACATCGCATGTTATGCATCCAACCGCCTATTTCTTCAAAAGTTCCTTGTCAAGACTCCGTATGAGTTGCTCAATGGGAAAAAGCTGGACGTCTCCTTCTTTAGGGTGTTTGGTTGCAAGTGCTACATCTACAAGAAGCGGCAACACCTAGGGAAGTTTCAAAGACGTTGTGATATAGGTTTTCTTGTTGGTTACTCATTGAAGTCCAAAGCATATAGAGTATTTAATCATGCCACCGGCTTGGTTGAAGAAACATATGATGTGGAATTTGATGAATCTAATGGCTCCCAAGGAGCACATGAGAATCTTGATGATGTAGGTGATGAACCATTGAGGGAGGCTATGAAGAATATTCCTGTGGGAGACATCAAGCCAAAAGATGATGAAGATGATGTACAAATCATTAACCAACCTTCTTCATCAAGTGTACCACAAGATGGTGAAAAAGATGGGAGAGTAGAAAATGAAGATACTCATATCTCCCATGAGCAAATGGTGGTACAAGCACAAGATGTTGATGCTCCACAACCTCCTCCTCAAGTGGTCAATAGAAGAAATACACCTCTCCTACAAGATCATCCACAAGATCTCATCATAGGGAGTCCAACAAAGGGGGTGATGACTCGATCTCAAAAACTTACTTCATTTATTGCTCATCACTCTTTTGTCTCTTGCTATGAGCCTACCAAGGTAGAAGAAGCTCTTAAAGATCCGGATTGGATCAATGCCATGTATGAAGAGTTGAACAACTTCACTCGTAATGAAGTTTGGAATCTTGAAGAGCGACCAAAAGGTGCAAGAGTCATTGGAATGAAGTGGGTGTTCCGAAACAAGCAAGATGATCAAGGTGTTGTTATGAGGAACAAGGCAAGACTAGTTGCAAAGGGGTTCTCTCAAGTTGAAGGTTTGGATTTTGGAGAGACCTTTGCACCGGTTGCAAGATTAGAAGCCATCCGTATCCTTCTTGCATATGCATCACATCATGAAATGAAACTATATCAAATGGATGTGAAAAGTGCATTCTTAAATGGCTTTATCAATGAACTAGTCTATGTTGATCAACCTCCTGGGTTTGAAGACCCTAGATATCCTAATCATGTTTATAGGTTGTCCAAGGCACTATATGGGCTTAAGCAAGCCCCAAGAGCTTGGTATGAGCGCCTTCGGGACTTCCTTATTAAGAAGGGCTTCACCATTGGGAAGGTCGACACCACACTATTCACTAAGAAGCTTGATGGGCATATCTTCATTTGTCAAGTATATGTCGATGATATCATCTTTGGATCATCAAATGAAGACTCATGCAAAGAATTTGGTGAATTGATGTCTAAGGAGTTCGAGATGTCAATGATTGGTGAGCTTACATTCTTTCTTGGTTTTCAAGTCAAGCAAATGAAAGAAGGCATCTTCATCTCTCAAGAGAAATACACAAAAGATCTTCTCAAGAGATTCAAGATGGATGAATGTAAGCCAATCAAGACCCCAATGCCTACAAATGGACATCTCGACCTAGATGAGGGAGGTAACTTGGTTGATCAAACTCTCTACCGTTCTATGATTGGTAGCTTGTTATATTTAACCGCATCTAGGCCCGACATCATGTTTAGTGTGTGTATGTGTGCTAGATTTCAAGCTAGTCCTAAGGAAACACATTTAATTGCCGTAAAAAGAATCCTTAGGTATCTTAAGCACACACCAAGCATTGGCCTTTGGTATCCCAAAGGAGCTATATTTGAGTTAGTTGGCTATTCCGATTCGGATTACGCCGGATGCAAAGTTGATAGAAAAAGCACATCCAGAGGGTGCCATTTGCTTGGTAGATCTCTTGTGTCTTGGTCCTCCAATAAACAAAACAGTGTGGCTTTGTCGACCGCCGAAGCGGAATACATTGCCACGGATGCTTGTTGTGCACAAATATTATACATGAAACAAACTTTACTAGACTATGGAGTAGTTCTAGAGAAAGTACCTCTTTTGTGCGACAATGAAAGTGCGGTAAAACTTGCAAATAATCCGGTTCAACACTCTCGCACCAAGCATATAGATATCCACCATCACTTTCTAAGAGATCATGTAGCTAAAAATAATATATCACTAGAAGGTGTAAGATCTGAAGATCAATTAGCGGATATCTTCACTAAACCACTAGATGAGGCTACATTTTGTAGATTGCGAAATGAGCTCAATGTACTTGATTTTAGTAACTTTACTAAAAATTGAGCTTGTGTTGTCCCTTGCATTCATTGTAATATACAACATGTTTAATTTATGACAATGCACATAGGGCTTGTCTAACATGGTTAAGATAACCGCCGAAAAGCGTGTGAAGAAGCTTAACCTTGGATCAAACTTGACAAGCAACTAGATTTACTTACAAGTATTGCATATGCATGAATGTTGTTTTTATCGTTTTGTTCCATTTGCTCTCTTGTTGCCTATTTTCTTAAAAAGAATTATAGCCTAAGGCAAAATATTTTGAAAAATATGAGGGTTTGAGAGAGGTCACTCACATCAGTCCCAATTAGTGTTTATTTGGTTCTTATTCAAGATTGGGACTTGATTGGGAACAGGTAGCGCGAAGGAAGGTTGAAGGTTTGCTGGAAAAGCTGCACCGGACGCTGCTGTCCAGCGTTCGGTCAGTTCACAGGAGGTGAACTGCTACTGAAGGAGTGACCGAACGCTGCGTCTGTGCGTCCGGTCAGGAAGGGTTCAGCGTCCGGTCGATCGAAGGATGACCAAGTTGTACTTACCGGACCCTGCCTGCGTCCGGTCATGGACCACCGGACGCGTCTGGTCCTGATTCTAGAGGATTTGGACCTCTCTGGAATCGACCGGACGCTGGGTGGTAGCGTCCGGTCGCTACCACCGGAGCGTCCGATCAGTGGATCTCGCGCGGCTTCAGGACTCTTTTCCGTTTCTTTCTCTGTCACGTCGGTGGATCTATTTATAATGGCAGTTCCTTCGCCTTGACTCACCGTGACCTAGCCTAAGCCACCGCCAAGTCACGCCGCCGCAGCCTAGCTGCGTGCCACCGCCACCGTGCTCGGCCCCCTCGCCAGCCACGCGCCGCCGTCCCGCGCGCCACCGCGCTTGGCCCCCTCGCCAGCCATGCGCCGCCGTCCCGCGCGCCACCGCGCTTGCTCACCCGCGCCTCTGCAGCACCGCCGTGCTCCAGCCTCCTCACGCCCAAGCTCGCCGCTCCACCGTTGCCAAGGCTGCCGGTCATCACGCCGAAGTGCCCTAGCCCTACCATCCCCTTGATTGGTAAGGCAAATTTTGTGTTTCAATCTTGATCTCCACTTTTGTGACCTAGATCAAATTTTCAATGCACTGATTCCCCATTGCGTTTAGGGCTTTTGACCTAACCCTAGCCGGTTCCGAGATCCCCCGCATGCCATCTTATCTCTTCTCGGATCGCTAATCGTTAGGTAGAAAGCCACTCGATTCAAGCTCGCATCCACATTGCTTTCTCTATTAGGATTTCGCATCTATTAGACATATGGTATTTATTTGTATATCCATCTACTCTATCGTGCAGCGAGTCGGTTCCGTTGTGTTACGTCTGGCAGTTGGCAGTCAACTCGGAGCCAAGCTCGCAAGTAAGGATCGAGGCCAAGCCTCGAAAGCGGCAGTTTGACAGTTGATCTTCATCAGCGGCAGTTCACCATCTTGTCAGTTCAGATGGCTCACACCAAGAATGTTGGTGGTGGCCCAGGTGATGATGATCGGAGGCCCCCGCATCGCCAGCCAGCCGGATCTAAGGGCAAGTCAACTAAGCAGGTGACATCCAAGAAGCGGAAGTACCCCGATGCAGAGACAGCGAGAGCAGCAGCTGTTGCAGAGGCCGCAGAGCATGCCAAGAGAGGTGGTGCCCGCAGTGGAGTTATCATTGCAGATCAGCCAGTTTCACCCACAGTCAGAGCTGCGATTGAGGATGTTGAGCGTCGTCACGGTAGTCCAGCTAGGATTGCCACATTTGCAGGACGACGGGTTGCCATTGAGGAGGGTCCATCAGCCCAGCAGTAGCCCCCACCAGCAGAGCCTCAGCCAGCCCAGGAGACTCAGGAGGGTCAGGAGACCGAGCTGGCACCTCAGCTACGCCGCTCGAGTCGTACCAGTGCTGCAGTTCCACCGAGGCCAGTTACACAGCGCAGGGGTTCACGCCCTCCGCCCAGACCACAGGGTCCGCCTCCAGTGGTACACCTTGACTTGAGGGCCGCTACAGCCAGGTAGGTTCAGCAGCTGCGGTTTGTTGAGTTTGAGATCTGGTTTCCTCCGAGGAGGGATGAGAGAGCAGCTGAGGGGTTCTACACGCCACTGCAGGAGGATTTCTACAATGCCTATCTCAACAGTGGGGCAGTGTTCAAATCTCAGAGAGTCTATCAGATAGAGTCTATTGTGGCAGCAGCTGGAGAGAGCATTCGGCCATACTTATCATATTTGCCAGGACTGACAGATTTGATTGGATGGACGGGCATATATGTACCATCTTGGGTCCGTCAGTTTTATGCTTCACTCTACATCGATCCACATCACAGATTCATTCACTTTGCTTTCAAAGGCAAAGACTACAGAGTGACGAGTGGCAGAGCTAGAGAGATACTGAGGCTACAGGAGCAGCCTGTTAAGATGCATGAGGTTTGCTATGGACAGCAGGAGCCTCCCAGGCGTCCTCATGGAGGGTAGGTGCCCCCTACAGATTTAGTGCGGCATTGCTTCAAGGAGCCATTTGGTGAGGGGTCGAGCAGGAACCCTAGTGACTTGACTCCTACAGCGAGGGTACTAGAGGCCATCATCAGGAGGACACTGCTTCCCAGGTTGGGATACAGGGAGGGCCTGACTCGCTTACAGCTCTGGCTTCTCAATGCCATCATGCAGAGGACAGTATTTGACATCTGGGACCTCCTTCTTTCAGAGATGGAGGATACTATAGCTGAGGGGTTCAAGGGTCGTAGGTAGCTTCCCTATGCTCACTGGATCACATTCCTCATCCGCAGAGTAGTGCTTGATAAGCCCCCTGGCATGATGGATGAGTATACAGGTGCTACCATAGAGTTCCAGCTTACAACCTGTCATAGAGGATCAGACACACCACTCCTCAGGCACCCAGTCAGCCTAGCCATCGCCCCGACGTGCCAGAGTCCGTAGCTCAGCAGGATGAGATCATCAGAGGGATTGCAGCCACTGAGGAGGAGGAGCTAGATGCACAGCAGGAGGTGAGCGAGTATAGTGATAGCTCTGACGACGACTATCGACCTATACCTCAGATGCCTCCACGTAGACACGATGCAGAGGCCGGTAGCTCCAGTTCTGCTCCACCTGCTCCGCAGACAGACCCTGCTCTCATTGCTATTCTTGAGCGGATGTAGCAGGATCAGACACGACAGGCACAGGAGACAGCTACCAACTTCGCACAGTTTCAGGTTCGTCAGGACGAGTTTTAGCGGCAGCAGCAGCTCCTTCAGTACCAGCAGTTACTTATGTAGCAGCAGCTCATGGGATTCATGCAGCATGTAGTGATAGCCATTGGGATCCCACTGCCACAGACTTCGCCCCAGCTTGTACAGCCTCCTACCACTTCGACAACTCTAGCAGTACAGCCCATCGGGCTCCAAAGTCAGGGACAGCCTCCAGCTCAGTTTACTTCACCTCCTGTATAGGTGTCCCAGTGGTTAGCCTCACCTGGTGTAGCCCCATAGTTCACTCCTTATCACACGGGTTTCTCACCAGAGCAGACTTCCTCACTATTTGTGCCTGAGACGTCAGTCTCTAGGAGTCTTGGAGCATTATTCAGCGAGTTAACCGGCATGCCTACTCTGCCTCACATGCATACTGCCGGTCCGTCTACAGCAGCTCCAGCTATCATGACTACTCAGAGGCTCCCCTCATCTGTCGCCTCGTCAGATCCTACGATAGACATACTTACAGCTTCACAGGCAGCACCAGCCCCAGCTCAAACCCAGACCGCTTCAGCGACACTTCCTACTTCAGAGGGTCAGTCAGTTCAGAGCTCAGGGTCAGATGATGATGGCGCCCAGTTCCATCTTGCTCCACGTACTTCAGTGCCCGACTCGTCCGCTGCAGCCCCGCCAACCGACCCGTAGGTTTTGGTGTTTGACGCCAAAGGGGGAGAGGGTTTGAGTATGTAGACTTAGGGGGAGCGAGTTTCAGGGGGAGCTAGTTATCTAGTATTAGCTTATTATATACATTTGGAGTTTTATTTGTGTGATACACTATTACTTATGCATTCGTGTGTTTACTTTCATGCATATTATTATATATATGTGATAGTGCTATCTACGTGATTGTGACATATGACATGTGTGTGATTTCTACTTTGCATTATCTATATGTCATATCACAAGTGTAATGCTCATTTGCTTTTGCTTCCGCGTTTATACTTCGAAGCAAATGAGCTTTGTTATTTGTACTCATGCTTAATTCATATCCTTTGAGTACATTGTGTTGGCTTGGCTCATATAAGCTTGACTAACTCTTTTGTTCTTATCGACAAAAGCTTATATGAACCAAGCCCATCAAAAACCTCACTCCATAACATACTCGAGGTAGTATTGTCATCAATCACCAAAAAGGGGGAGATTGAAAGCATCTAGGCCCCTAGTTGGATTTCAGTGATTAATGTCAATACAAGATTACTATGACTAATGTGTGTTTTGCAGAGGCAATTAAGTTAGGTCATGGTAATGGAGATCGATTGGGCAATCGAGGTTGTCATGCCCCTACGATGGAAATCGTTTCGGTTTTCAAAGGATGGATGACAAGGTTAAAGATGACTAGTTCTAAGTGTCAATTGGAGTTGGAGAGACACTTAGAGTAGTTTAGGACTTTGTTTTTTCCTTTGGCCGTACTATGAAGGGGGGTATGAACGGGTAGCTTGACCTAGTTGAGTCTAGTGAGTTAGGTGTGGTGCACACTTATTAAAACTAGCTCTAGGTAGCTCCTATGAATGCCTAAGATCCTTTGGAGCAAACTTCATTCATATATGTTCGAAAGTTTGAAGTGAATGGAGTGTCAAACACTGACCGGACGCTGGCTCCAGTGCGACCGGACGCTGGCCGTAGGGTCCGGTCAGTTCATTTGACTGAGGTGATCAAGTCTGGGGTGACCGGACGCTGGAAGGTCGTGTGACCGGACGCTGAGGGCCAGCGTCCGGTCGACTCCAGTAAGGGTCCAGACTTGGGAAAGAGTGACCGGACGCGTCCAGTCAGTGATGACCGGACCCTGAGTATCCAGCGTCCGGTCGTTTACAGTAAGCATCCAAGAGCGACCGGACGCGTCCGGTCGGTACTGACCGGACTCTGACAACGTCCGGTCATCACTTGAAAACTGTTCGCGGGTTGAACTGACCGAAGCGTCCGGTAAAAACGATCGGAGCGTCTGGTCATCCCGCAGAAGCTCATAACGGTTCGTTTTTCAGGCTGCCTTATAAATAGGAGCTCCACTCGTGAGTGGAGTAACTTTTGCTCATTCCAATAGCTGAGAAACACGTTTGTGAGTGCCAAGAAGAGCAAGGTCCTAGTGAGGTGTTTGTGATTTGAGAATCCAAGAGAGTAGCCTCACTAGCAAATCAAGAGTAGCAAAGTGTGCATCCATCTTCTCATTAGGCTTCGCGTGGTCAAGTGAGAATTCGTGCTTGTTACTCTTGGTGATCGCCATCACCTAGACGGCTTGGTGGTGATTGGGAGTTTGGTGTTCACCCGGCGGAGCTTGTGGGTGACCCAACTCAAGTTGTGAGCGGCTTTGGGTGATTCGCCGCGATGGAGTGTCAAAGAATCAACCCGTAGAGAGCACTTGATCCTTGCGTGGATCAAGGGGGAGCTACACCCTTACGCGGGTGCTTCAACGAGGACTAGTGGGGAGTGGCGACTCTCCGATACCTCGGCAAAACATCGCCGCATTCCTTTCTCTCTCCATTTACTTTGATCACTTACTTTGAGTATTTACTTTGAGAAATTCAATACTTGTTTTACATCCATAGAATTGCTTGCTAGAGTAAGTTTGGAACATAGGTTATGAGGTTGTTGTGCATTAGTTTGATATAAACATTTTTCTAGGCACAAGGGATTAATTGGGCTATCCGTAGGATTTGATTATTATAAGAGAATTTAGAATTAGCCTAATTCACCCCCCTCTTGCCATCTTGATCCTTTCACATCCAAAAAGCTCTTCACAGGAAAGGAGATATTATTTAATATATCTTGGGAGAAGCCTCATGCCCAAGAATTCTTCACGCAAAGATAAGGGAAAAGAAAAGGAACGCTAGAAGATTAGAGATATACATGCATGCGTTAACGCCAGATTTGCATGTTCGGCTTATCCATACATACATACATACATAACCGAGTATGATTGGCCGTGCATGAGTAATGTGCTACATGGAAATTATATTGTTTGCGCTGGAGTTCACGTGGGGGAAGGCAGCCAAGGAGAAAATCACGGAAGGTTATCAAAGTTGTTGGCCAAATCTATTAATATTTTATTAGGCTTCATGTACGAAAGAAAATTAATTTACACGAATAGGACTCATGTATGTATAGTTGCCGACCTTGCTGTAAACCTGGAACACCTATAAATATAGAGGGTTGCGGTCAATTGTAAATTATCCACACATCAATCAAAACAAGTACCTTTATTTTTTCGGGCTGATGCCACCCTTAGGAGTAGAAGTAGAGTAGCTCTCGGCGAGTTCTTCAAGCAAGCAGGGCTACCATCGGTTAGGGTCTGACCTCTTGCAAGCTTTGTATAAGTTAGTTATCATCAGTTATTGTAAGGTTGCATCGGTCCAGTTCGTATCTCTTACAATTACTGATACAAGTTACCCTTTGATTCTTATCAAAATTTGTACGGTTGCATCGGTCCGGCTCAATCTCATACAAATTTTGATACGGATTAGTTATCGATATTGTGTTAAATAGTTTACTATTCAGCATAATATCACCAATTGCTCGATCTAGATTAAAGATTTCTCGGTCTTCATCTTTCGATCTATCGTCTGTCGATTGTTTTTACGTTAGAATCCAACTGTTGACGTTAGATCCCGTTTATCGACCATTTTATCTTGATCTTGATCGATCATAGTGGGCGTTTGAAGTCATGTTTCCATTAAGAAATAGGTTTGCTAGTCATCAATCTCTGGTTTGCTATCTTCGTTACCAACATGTTGGTAGCGCACTAGATCGGGTATTGTTGGTTAATGGATCTACTTGTTAAGGGAGATATGACATCATCCATCCGCTATGTTTCTATCAGCTATTTTAGCCGATAGCTTGAGCTTTCACGCATATGGCACGCGTCCACGATTCCTTCAAAACATAAGTAGATTTATAGATCGCTAGGCTTGCAGTTTGCCGTTCTACTATCAATGCTGCATCGATTCGGTCGACCTATTGATAGTGCCGGTCAGTTTGTAGATTTACTAATGCTTCGGTGGTTGAACGTTCACATGCTATACGACAAAAACCATTTAGATCGGCCTCTTAGTCAGTTGCTTATGCTTTCATGTCCATAACATGTGCTCATAATCTTGTCTAAATATTGATAGATCTATGTCTTTTAAGAGTCTAGTTTGTTATTGTTATTATGGATGTCTTCAATCCCCTCGACCCCCTCTATTAACGATGATAGGTTAGATTTGATTAGCTTGTAGATCCATTTATGCTAGATAAGTGATTGGTCACATGGTATGCATCTATTTACCTAGGAATCGACTATTTTTGCCGATGGCCCGTGCATTGCAAGTGTATTGGCTTTTATTATTGTACTTGTTCTTGTCTTGATCTTTAAGCCAATATAGGATATAATCAATGCAAATGCTTTTCACTCATATTAAATCTCCACCATGATGCTTGCATGTTTTATGATCATTGGCATTAGATTTTATCATTAATATCTTATAATTGTCAATACTGTTCATTTTCAATATCTTGTATCATGAACGTGCTGGATATCAACTATTTAGTCGATAGCCTTATCGAATCGGCTATCTAGCCACACATTTGGAACTGTCTGGAGCAACATCAGCATGTTTCACCTTAAATTACTAATTACCTTTCTCTCCTTGTCAATTACAGGGTTAAATTGACTAGCATGCCCTAGGTCACGACCATCCGGTCCGGTGTCCTCCTAAGTCTGGGGAGAGCTCACGATCTGTTCCACGAGGTTTCTCTCAGCTTACTACGTGTGCCGGCGGCAAGTTCACTTTTTACCGTCAACAGCTAGTTGTAGGTTTGATTAATGAAATAAAAAAACTAGCATGCATAGGATGATAGTTAGATATACCTTGCTTACTTGTTTGGTTTTTCAAGTGGTACTAGTGTCTTGCATATAATGTTGATCTCACGAGGTATCTAGTGTTTGTGTTTTGCAAGTAATTTCAAGTGGTATCTAACTAACCATGGTGCTAAGGATGGTATATTTGGTGCACTCCAATTAGTATCATGCTTCAAAGGTCCATCTCTTATACCTTAGCATCATTTGTTAGACATTACTCTCCCACAACTCAAATCCATGTATATGTGCAAGCTTCAATCCAAACTCTTAGCACATATGTAGGGGGAGCTAATGCTACCAATTTGGGTTCATGAAACTTGTCCATATCCTTTACACATGGTAAAATGCTTGGGCAAGCAACATGGATTCAAAATGATTTTCAATTCATATCTTTGTATATGCATTTAGATTCTAGTGAGTGCTAACACCCTTGAAAATGTTTGTAAAAATATGCTAACACATGTGCACAAGGTGATACACTTGGTGGTTAGCACATTTAAGCAAGGGTGGCAAAGTTGGAGTTGAGGTGGCACTGTTTTTCACTGATCGGACTCTGGTCACGTAGTGACCAGACTCAGCACTGGGTGCGTCCGGTCATTTATAGAGGAGGTGTTGTCTTGGTCTTTGACCGGATGCTAAGGCGGTGAAGGACCAGATGTGACGCTTGTGCGTCCGGTCATGCTGACGTATGGTGACATAGCGGCGCATAGTAAGGAGAAGGAGGAACGAACGCTGAGCGTGTCCGATCGCCCATGATCGGACATGTTCGGTCATGAAAAAACTTCTTAGGTTGCTTATTGGAGTCAATCAAATGCAACATTGGTGGAGTGTTAGGTCGAGTTGAGGCACGTTCGATCAAGTGCTCAAGGGCGTGGATACGCGCGTGATCTAATGCTCAAGGTCGAGTTGAGGCAAGATCTAATGTGTCCGGTCATCCCTCGGGTGCGTCCGATCGATCATTAACTTATGCGCGATCATTTTCTGACTATTGGGATCGGGTGGTGGTGATTGAATGCGGGGACGTGTGGCGCTTGATCCACGACCGGACACAGGGGGCTGAGCATTCGGTCGCCTCATGGAGGTAGTGTGGCAGAACCACCTGAAATATCATGCTTCCAAAGGCGCTCGTCTTCCACTAGACACTAAGCACCCCGAAAGCAAGCTACATCAGACGGTTCCGTCGAGCACACCCAAAGGGAGAACTCGAACAATCCACATTTTTCCTCCAAGATCCAATAATCAGAATGAGTTTACAATACTTAGTCCATTTCTGTCAGCACAAAAATGTCAACACGCAGCAAGCCAGAAGGATCTGCTTGGGATGAGCCCAGAGATCTGCTTGGCTTCAATGCAGGACCAGCCGATCCTGCAAATTCCTGAGGGTGTGCCAGTCAATTTGACCTACAATTGACGAGAAAAGAAAGTTTATCAGTAATTTAAGGTGGAAACATGCCGATTTTGCCTAGATAGTTCCAAATGTGCCACTTCGGGAGCAGCCAAATGGGAAAATCAACTAAATAGTCGATACGAGAAGAAATTAGTTGTTAAGGACTACGATGTTCGTGGGTCATGATTGATTTTATGATAACAAGTACAATGCACCTAGATATAAGTAGAATCATTAGCTAGGTGGATATTACCAGCGTAAAGTATTGAGCCAATGAGTTTAACGAGAAAGGATATAACATGTGAACAAATCATCTGTCTAGTACAAATGGATCTACAAACACCCTGAATCTAATCTGTTACCATCAATAGTGAGGTTTGATCGGATCGATGCAGCTATGATGACAATAACAAACAAAAGCCGAAGAACCCATAAAATCATCTATACATTGACAGGTTTTCTAAAAGACATACTATATGTGTGAAAGCACAAGCGAATCGACTGAAATAGCCGATTCAGGTAGAAAAGGATTACAGCATGTGAAAATCGACTATTTAACATGGACAGATCTATAAACTCATCAGATCTAACCCGTCATCCTTAACAGTGGGGTTCGGCTGGATCAATGGCAGCCATAATAAAGATAATAGATTAAACCTTTAAAGTAAACAGATCTATTCACATTTAACAGAATCATGAATACACACTATAAGCGTTAAAGTATAGGCGATCGGCTATTTAGCCGATGCAGGCATAGCAAATAGCCAATGTCATGCCTGGTCAAAAGCAGATCTACCAGCTAGCATACTCCGATCTAAAGTACTAACAGTGGAGATCGACCGGATCGTTACATCCATAATAGCAAGCTATAGACCAGATTCAACTAGCCGGTAAATCTTGTCAAGATCAGACATGCCTTAACCGCGTACTACACACGATTAAGATCAAAGTAGAACAACCGATAAAACATAATCCATTGTTAAAAGTAAGAATCAACGCAGTGTGACAGAATAAACGATGGACTAAAAGGGTGTGAAGCTGTTCTAGATTGATCTCAATCAGGCAGGTTGATATTGCTGAAACTAATGACTAATAGGAACATCAGCAAGATCGGTAACTTAATGAATCTACCCGAAGGATGCCACCCTTAGGTAGAGCCAATAACTTGACCTTAATCTAATTCGAGCAATGGAGGTTGAACTTAACCGATGCAGCCGTACTTGAACTAGATAAGGATCGATAACTAGCTTATACTAGAGCTCGCAAGAGGTTGGCCAGACCGATGCAGCCTTACAAACAGAAGTATAAGCCATGATGGTACTTACAGACAAGCCGAAGGTCGGTCAGACCGATGCAGCCCTGCTTGTTGAAGAACTCACCAAGATCTACACTACTCCTACTCCTAAGGGTTGGCGTCAAGCCAAAAAAAGTAATTGGTATTGATTGATTGTGATTCCTTTACAATAGCCGAGGTCCAGTATTTATACCCAGAACCTAAACATGAATCCCATTCAAACACGACTCATTACAATCTTTGGAATAAAAGAAAACATTCCTAACTTAAGATAACTTGGAATCTAATCTTATCCTTTTTATAGAGTTTGACATATTTTTCCCGATGCCAACTATAGCTCGTTGACGTTATCTGCTGATGTCATCCGAAGAGAGCCGACTCCAGTTACGCATCTGAATCAGCTAATATCAATCCTTGTGCAATTGATTCCTTGATGACACAATCTTAGCAGCTTTGAGTTCCCACGTTCTTCCTCCCAAATTTTGGTGTAAACACATGCCCCCAATTTTGGGATAAAATGATTTTATTCCATTTCTATTTACCTTTTCACCATGTCGCAACTGTTTATTCCGAGATATATGCATGACTCTTGGTATCCTTGGTCCAAATTTTATATAATACCCTAACAATATCATTTCCAATTCATTTGGCCCATCTACTTTCCCCTTCTTCTTCTTCGAGCGAGCCTCAACAACCAAAGCCACCGCTACTAGAGCTCCAACCCTAGCAGTTTTCTCTCTACTCGAGCTGCTCGTCAAGTCATTCCTCTACAACCTTTTCTGGATTCAGATCTATTCCAACTAAAATGGCGACCAGTGACTACATTCCTGAGGTATGTCTCCAAATTTCCACGCTTCAACTATCAGCCGCTGCTCTGTATTTCTTCCTTAAGTTTATTTCATCTAGCTTTCCAGGGGATGGAAAATGAAATTCTGATCCCTTCGTCTATTGTCCCAAATGCTTATTACCTTGGACCCATGGGAGATACTAATCCTTCATATTTTATCAGCCAAGAAACCAATTAAATTCCTTTTAGGCAGTCCTTGGCAGATCTATCTTCTTGGAACACCAAAAACCCCATTAGGAATTGGCCCAAAATGCCCAAGGGATGGAGAGATTGGTTCCGTAGAGTGTCAAACAAAAAGGGCGAAGACTGGGAAGTTAACGATTTAAACTAATGCCTGACCCTTTCACTATCTAGAATGAAGAGAAATGATTCACTCCTAATTACTGCTTCTTACTTCTGGTCCAACACATTGAATGCTTTCATCTTTAGTCATGGCACAATGACTATGACCTTGGCTGATGTTTATATATTGACTGGCCTTAGAATAACAGGACCAATGCAGCCATATCAACTCTTAGGTGCTGTGTCAAAGAAATTGGCCAAAATATCGGATTGTACAGGATGTGCAACTACATTTAGAACCACATCGGGAGTGAATCAACTGTTAGCGAAAGAGAACATGTGGCTAGAAAGATTCATCTTCTAGGGGTCATCTTGTGGTCCGACTTATAATCATAAACGCATGGCAGAGCATCTAGCAGTAGGCATTGAGATTCCTCTTGGAAAGTATCTGTTGGGATCAGCTTACCATTTGATGCATCAGGTGGCCGCTCAGCTGCTAAAGAATGAAGCAGTGCACACTATCAACGGCCCTTGGTGGTTGATACAAATGTGGTTAAATTTGTATATGCATAAGATTGTAAAGCCAAATCTCTAGAATTTGAGCTTTCCCTCCTCCAACTTTGATGAGGAATATAGAGGCGAAGAAGAAAGAACCCATCAGTGCATGAACTATGGTGAAGCTGCATTAGCCATAACAATTGTTGTCGATGTTCACCAGCTCTTTAAGAAGTTTTATAGAGGGTTTGATGCAGATATTCTAACTTGGCTCCCCTATGATGAGGATGAGAACAATGAGTTGGTCTTCCCGTTCAAATTTCAATTTAAATTAGGCTGCTCAGACGAAACGGCAACTGCAATCTTCAATTCCTTCACCAAACATTGCGTCCTTCCAGCCAAATTTCATCATGGTCATGGCAAAATGTCTATAGGTTCCTCCCTTCCAGGCAACCTTCCAACCTACGAGTTTTACAACCCTTCTTTCATAGCTCGTCAGTTTGGTCTTGGTCAACTGCCCCCCAGGCTATTTTTTAAAGATGTACTAAAACCGAGAGAAGGCATCAGTGAGGCACTAGAAGCTTCTAGAGTTTTTCAGTTAGGATCAGATCTTCCTTCCCTCTATCTACATGAATGGACTAGAGCCTCTTTCACTTTCCATTTATAGGATCTCTGGTGGCAAGAATGACACTCCCACCTCTTCTGTGGGCTAGTTCATCCTAGCTGCATAACTCTTGATGGAGATTTTTCTTCTGACAGTGAGGTAACTAGCTAACTCCTTTGCTTTCATAAAGGTTATCTATCAAAGTCGCTCTGTCAACTTATCTAACAGAACTCCCTTGTAGGATGCTGAATTTAATCCTCCAATTATGGATAGAAAAGGGCATGTCATAGAGTATTATCCACCATGTCCACCCTCGAGACTGGGATCAACTACACCTCCACTGAAGAAGCTAATGAAAACCCATGCTGCTTCTACAATTGTAACATACCAATCTTCAAAATGGAAGGCAGCCGAGGGGACAACTCAGAAAACCATTACTGGGAAAAGGCTTCACAGAATGAGACCATCAACTGCTCTGGTAAAGCAATTCATCCTCATCCCAAAATGATATTCAATTTCAAATTCTGATTCTTTCCTCACAGTTATCATCCATTGCATCCCAATCTGCTCTGGGTACTGAACTGTTATCTCAGGCTTTCAAGTCAGCACCAACCAAACCTTCATCGACCGATCCTCAAAAGGAGCCGATTTTGGTTGAAACAACCGGTGCTTCTAAGACAGCAGAAGTCGAGAATCCTTCCACTTCACTTCCTGATGTTGCCAAGGTATCTCCTCCAAACTCTTAATTTTTATTCAATTTTCACCCTTCATTTGACTATTTACTATGCTAGATACTCCCAGAGGCAGCACCCACGCAAGATCAGGAGTTTGACAGTCTACCCATTGAAAATGATCATGTTGTTGTTGTCACCTAGACTGTCGATTCCCCAGTTCAGCACACAACTGATGGTAAGAAAATCATATGTCTATTTTATCTTTCTGCAACAAACATGAACTAAAAAAATCTTCCTTGATATTTGGAGATACCAATATTGATAGTTCAGAGCCGATTCAACCAGATACCATTGGTGCATCATTAGCTTTTCCTTCTCCTCAGATAGAGACTACCACAGAAAACGTATTGTATCCACTTCACCATTTATCTTATCATAAACCGATTCAATCCTCCAAACAATATTTACTTATATATAGATACTTAATTCTCTAGCTCTGAGCTATTCTTTCAATCTTGAATAGTATATAGATGAAGATGAAATTAGCTCTTCAGCCACCTCTTCCAAAGAAGTTTTATCAGAAGAGACCAGGAATCGGCTAAGGGACATATTGCCAATGCTTGAGAATGATATAGCCAATTTGGTCCAAGATGTAGATTCAATGCAAAGGGTCTTCTTAGCCATTAAGGATAATTTATCTCTAGATCTTATCAAAGTCTTGCCACCCTTATCCATCATTGAAGATCAAGCCCCATAGGTAAAAAAGGCTTAGAGGAATCTGTCCAATCGTGAAGCTTTGTTGGCCAAGAAGAAATCCAACAAACAAGAGGCCAAAGAGGTGGCATAGCTGATTGATAATTTGAAGAACTCCTCCCTCAGGACTGAGCCAAAGCTAAACCAACTAGAAACCAAGTGTGCATAACTTGAGAAGGAACTAGAGAACGTGAAGGCTACCATCGATCAGCCATAAGTCCAATCTGGCTCAAATACCCAATGCCATTAAGCAAATGAAACAGGAAATGCTGACCAAGGTCAAAGAAGGCAAGGCCAACTGTAGCAGTCTTGAGAATATTCCTAGATCAGCCGAAGAAGACAAGCAACAAATCGCAGAAGTTGATGCTATCCGGCTAAAAGCATTGAAAGCAATCCAGGATGTTCTAAACTTGTAATCTGCATACCAACGTGTATCTTTTGTGGAACCAATGATAACCATATTTTCTATTAATCCATTGTCTTTCTTGTCTCGGCTAAAGAGCCGATTTGAAAATAGCCGATTCTAGACCCCTGACCTTAATCCAATTAAGTCTGAAAACACAGCCTCCATTAAGAAAACTCATCAATCCTCCATCCTCAGTTATCAACGCTGCATTCTCTCCAGTATTAGTGGGGCGGCGCTTCGCCTTCTTTTAATTGCGGTTGCCTTTTGCACGTCCTGAGATATCTACTACCTCACTTCGTGGTTATAAATACTAGCCGAGGGCTCCAGCCTCGAATACATCTATACTTGCAACTGCTTCTATTCTTTGCGCTTCTCTACCTTCACAAACCTTGTAGTGGTTTTCTTCTCCCTTTTTGTAGATCCAATCAACCCTATGGTTGGTGACGACAACCGGGGCAAGCGCGCTGCAGAGGAGGTTCTAGAGGAGAACCTACCGATGAGCCAGCGCCTCCACCATATGAGGTGAGATCGATATCTTCTGCTCATGGCAATGAACTTTTCTAACTTGTTTATAGGTTCATCATGAATGATAGCCTTCATCCTCTTCCTCCCATGGCCGGTGAGCCCTCCAATGTTGTATCTGATGATGCCTCCACGCTGTACTCATCGTCGGACTCCTCTGATTCCTACAACGGTGACGATGCCTGGCGTTTCCTTCGGGAGTGGAGGGCAGCCCAGAACTGTTATTTCAAGGCAACTCAGGAAAACAGTCAGCTTGAGATCCACCTTGGGGCCTCTCAAGCCACCCTCCTCGCTACCGAGGAAGAGGCCAACACTGCTCGGGCGTGGCTGGCCGAATCTGATGCCATGGTGGCGGGTAAGATGAACTCCAAGAAAACTCTTCTTCTAACTTCCACTGTCTTTATCTTGATAGTTCCTTTGTTTCTGTGATCGCCAGCCCTGACGATGCAGTTGGAGTCCCTACAACTGGCGGTGAACGTGGCTATGGCGGCCATCAACGCCTAGGCCCCCCTCATCAATGCCCACCTCCATGATGTCTTGGCCCATGTCTAGGAGATCGCCCTTCATGGCATCCATCGTGGCGCATCGGTGGCGCTGGTAGCGGCGCAGGTCCAGACCGGGTATGAGCTCCATACCATGAAGACTAGTTTCCCGATGGGCAATGGCTCTAAGGAGCACGAGGAGTTGATCGAGGACTTCATTGATGCAGCAGAGTCCATTGTGGACATCACATCCGCTCAGGATGTGATAAACAATGTCTTTGATTAGTTTGTATTTAGGGCAGACTAGTCAATGAATAAAATCTTCTGTTTTTCTATGATCGTATCTCAGTGTACTTTCTATAATGTCTTTGTATACATCATGATTGTCTCTATGTTTGTTTTCACTCTATAGGCGATACATCTTGTATCGGCTTTTCCCCCTTTTGGGGTAATTTTGAGCTAAAGGCGATACCCTTCTGGTACCGGCTATTAGAGCTGATGACTGAACAAATCAGCTATGAAGTATTGATCCAAATGCTAGGATAATATTCCTTCAGACATTTTCCATTGATCGCTTCTTGATAGGTTGCACCAGAACTCTTCAGACCAAAGATCAAACAATTGATCGATCTAGGCCAGGCATCTCATTGTATTCCTATGCAAAACAATCTTTAAATTCCTTTAATAAATCCATCAACTCTTGCTTTACTCAGGATCCAACTTAGCATTTACATATGTTGGCCTAGGCCTATCTCTAGGACCAATGTCTATCTCTTCTAATTCATTGGCCGACGTGAAGCCATACCCTAGCTTACCACCTGTACCATCTATTGGATTATCCATTAAAACAAACTCTTAGAGCCAATTGCTTAGATCGGCTATTGGCTTTCATCATTAATCTTAATGAAGCCTCCTTCCCATAGCTTGCCAGAAAAACACTCAAAGTCTTCTAGTTCCCAATACATTGGATAAGTTGTTGCGATACTCACAGAATCATCAGCATGAACAAGCCCAACATCATCTCCATGCCACTGAATCAAGCATTGATGCATAGTTGATGGTACATAATAATTTGCATGAATCCAATCACGACCAAGGAGTAAACTATATGAACCTTTTCCATCAATGACAAAGAATGTGGTGAGCAAAGTCTTATTTCCAATTATCAATTCGACGTTCATTGCCCCCTGGTCTTAGATGCATTACCTCCAAAATCCTTAAGCATCATGTCAGTCTCAATCAAATCTCCTGGTCCCTTGCCAAGCTTGCAAAAAGTAGTATAAGGCATAAGATTGACAGAAGCACCTCCATCCACCAACATTTTGCTCATCGGCTTCCCATCAATGAAACCTTTTACATATAAAGCTTTTAAGTGTCGATGCTTGACTGACTTATCGAATATAGCTTGATGTACAACTGTCAACTTGCAAACTATCTCCTCATACTCTGATTCATCAAAATCTGAATAGACTTCTTGGTCAGCTAGAGCTCTAAATTCTGACGGCAACAGAAAAGTCATTTGAATATTAGCCGATGGTTGACCCCTATCGGCTGTTTGTTTAGTACACTACACTTGAGGTCTACCAGATGCCTGAGCCTGTTCTAGCTCTTTGTTCCTTAGGCGTTGCACCCTTCTTTTCTGGCTTCTTGTCAAACCTCTTGGACACCATTGCTCTTCCCGCCAAACATACTCTTCCTCATTATCTTCTTCTTCATAATCAGCCCAATTTTGACCAACAACTCGCTTCCTGAGCCGATCGTGAACACTTCTATTTTTTAAGCGCTGATCCATATTATGATGATACTCATCTCGAGCAAGGATAGACCAGCGGTTGGTCTAAGATTGCCTAAACTCCCAATATTGCTCACTGCACTCTGGGCAATTATTTTTAGTAGGCAATTTCAAACCTTCATTCCAACAATGTCTGAAGAAAGGACAATTCTAATATGACTCAGCTTGTTTTCTCCTGCTGACGCTGGTATTCTTTCTCTTCTAACCAACGCTGATAATCCTTTTCCTTTTGCCGTTGCCATTTATTCAACAAGATTCGAGATGTGACATGCAGCCTTATCGCCCCATCCCTTGATGTCTCTCCCTGCTCATATCAGCTCTTCTGTTGGTCATGACGCCTTCTAATCTTCTATATTCATCAGCCAATATTTGTGTCTCGGAATCGATTGTTTAAATTTCTTTTGCTCTGGTTGATGTCAGGACCTTAGTCTTCCCTTTGAGCAACTTTGCATCAACCATATTCTGATCTCTTGGGAAAGCATTATCATCAAGTTTCATCTTCCAAGGTGTATCAAAATTAAGCTTCCCTTGCTGAATAGCCCTCTGTATATGTTGCCAGAAAATTCTACACTCGTTAGTAGAATGAGAAGTAGCATTATCAAATTTGCAGAACTTCTTATTCTTCAACTGATCAGGAGGTAACATAACATGATTGACGAGCAACTTGATCTGTCCTCTGTCAAGCAAGAAATTAAAGAGCTTGTTCGATTTTGTGACATCAAAATCATAGCTCTCTTTTATTCCTCTTCACCAAGGATTTGACACCATTACTGTCTTCTTACCCCAATTTCACTCAGCCGCAACATTCTCTTCTTCTTCTTCTTTGTCCTCATTGCCATCATCAACTGAATATGGATTATAGGCTTCAGCAATTGCGGCATTCTTCTGGAATCGGATATCCCTACGCATATTCTAGAATTGGCTATTGAGTGCTGCCACTCATTGAGCCAACAGACCTAAACTATCTAACTCTTGCCCCAGCAGCTTCTCTCTATACATTGGCAACATTCCTTGAACGGCCAAAGCGGCTATTTTTTGAGTCGACGACGGTATTTGGCCTGTTATGCCAAAATTAACTATTTGATTCTAAACTTGCCCCGTTGACTGTTGCACATGTTGTACTGATAATCTAGGATTATTTTATATTTGATTAGTAGTGGTACCTTAAACTTGCTCAGGTGAGCTCTGAACTGCCTGGACATCATCATTACTAGTTAGTGCTGCTTCTTGATGGCTAGTATTAGCTTGATTAGTCCCCTAAGTCAATGGATGTGGAATGTTATAATAAGCCAGCCCAACCTGATCAATTGAATATCCATGAAACATCTCTCTCATGGTATTGTGGAAGGTGTTCAAGAAAACTATATTATGGTTCAATATGGCATCATGAACAGATTTGTTTATAGCATCTATGAAGAAACGGCTATCATCAGCTTCGTCTATATTTGATTGCCCATGCATCAAAACTCTTGGCAGTGGATATTTCTAAACAACTTTATTGTCACGTGTCTTGGTGTAGGACAACAAACACTTATTCTAAAATTCTTCTATAGCTTTACTGATGATATCTTTATCCTCATCAGGTAGGTCTTCATAAGGCACCATAAGGATGTCATCGTTGTTGTAAGTTGCCATGACGATTGTGGGGTCCCACCGGGCGTGCCAGAACGTGTGTCGACATAAAAATATCAATACATAGCAAGCCGGAAGGATCTGCTTGGGATGAGCCCAGAGATCCGCTTGGCTTCAACATAAGACCAGCCGATACTACAAATTTCCTAAGGGCATGCTAGTCAATTTGATCTGCAATTGACAAGGAGAGAAAGTTTATTAGTAATTTAAGGTGGAACATGTCGGTATTGCCTAGACAGTTCCAAATGTGCCGCTTCGGGAGGAGCCAGACGGGAAAATCGACTAAGTAGCCGATACGAGAAGAAATCGGCTGTTAAGGACTGTGATGTTCGTGGGTCATGATTAATTTTATGATAACAAGTATAATGCACCTAGATATAAGTAGAATCATCAGCTAGGTGGATATTACCAGCGTAAAGCATTGAGCCGATGAGTTTAATGAGAAAGGATATATCATGCGAACAAATCGACTGTCTAGTACAAATGGATCTACAAACGCTCTGAATCTAATCTATTACCATTAACAGTGAGGTTCAACTGGATCGATGCAGCTATGATGACAATAACAAACTAAAGCCAAAGCACCCATAAAATCATCTATACATTAACAGGTTTTCTGAAAGACATGCTATATGTGTGAAAGCACAAGCGAATCGGCTGAACTAGCCGATTCAGGTAGAAAAAGGATTACAGCATGTGAATAATCAACTATTTAACATGGATAGGTCTATAAACTCATCAGATCTAACCCGTCATCCTTAACAGTGGGGTTCAACCGGATCGATGATAGCCATAATAAAGATAATAGATTAAACCTATAAAGTAAACAGATCTATTCATATTTAACAGAATTATGAAGACACATTGTAAGCATTAAAGTATGGGCACTCGGCTATTTAGCCGATGCAGGCATAACAAATAGCCAAGGTCATGCCTGGTCGAAAGTAGATCTACCAGCTAGCATACTCTGATCTAAAGTACTAACAGTGGGGATCGACCGGATTGTTACATCCAAAATAACGAGCTATAGACCAGATTCAACTAGCTGGTAAATCTTCTCAAGATCAGACATGCCTTAACCGCGTACTACGCACGATCAAGATCGAAGTAGAACAGCCGATAAAACATAATATGTCGTTTAAAGTAAGAATCATCGCAAGGTGACAGAATAAACGATGGACTAAAAGGGTGTGAGGCCAATCTAGATCAATCTTGATCGGGCATGTTGATATTACTGACTCTAATGACAATAGGAACATTAGCAAGATCGGTAACTTAATGAATCTATCCAAAGGATGCCACCCTTAGGTAGAGCCGATAACTTGACCTTAATCTAATTCGAGCAGTGGAGGTCGAATTTAACCGATGCAGCCATACATGAACTAGATAAGGATCGATAACTAGCTTATGCTAGAGCTCGCAAGAGGCCGGCCGGACCGATGCAGCCTTCCAAACAGAAGTATAAGCCATGACGGTACTTATGGACAAGCTGGAGATCGGCCGGACCGATGCAGCCTTACTTGTTGAAGAACTCACCGAGATCTACACTACTCCTACTCATAAGGGTTGGTGTGAAGCCAAAAAAAGTAATTGGTATTGATTGATTGTGATTCCTTTTACAATAGCCGAGGTCCAATATTTATACCCGAAACCTAAACACGAATCCTATTCAAACATGACTCATTATGATCTTTGGAATAAAAGAAAGCATTCCTAACTTAAGATAACTTGGACCCTAATCTTTTCCTTTTTATAGAGTTCGACATATTTTTCCTGACGCCAACTATAGCTCATTGACGTTATCTGCTGACATCATCCGAAGAGAGCCGATTCTAGTTACGCATCTAAATCAGCTGATATCGATCCTTGTGCAATCGATTCCTTAATGACACAATCTTGGAAGCTTTGAGTTCCCGCATTCTTCTTTCCAAATTTTGGTGTAAACAATTTCATACAATAAGAGTTCTTAGAAATACATTATTACAATACCAAGTTCAGAGTGCGGAATTTAAACAGCGGAATTACAATAAACATCTAACGATAAGATACAAGGATCCATCTATGCCCACCAGAAGAATCCTCCACACAACAGCTACTCCTCAAGCTGCACCTACAACAGGGGTAAATAAACCTTGAGTACAAAATGTACTCGCAAGACTTACCCGACTAGTGGGAATAATTTCCCGACTCCAAATGATATGATAAGCTTTATGGTTTGCTGGGTTTTCTTTTTGCGAAAAACAATACTAGTAGTGAATCCTTATATATGTTTCTTATTAGCAGTCATGATTAGTTCATTATCTAACCATTCTATGTAAGCACATGTTCTACTTTCAAGCAAGAGTTGAGCAATCAGATCTATTTCACCATCTTTCATCTTCCAGTTCCTACTATGGTGCTAGATGGTAGACAAGTTGTATCGTATTACACGGTAATTCGTGAACCAATGTAGTCCAGCTGGGTATCTCAAAACACATGCCCTGCTTGTACCCTAGGCAGAAGCAGGACCAACCCACCACTCTCCTATCAAGGGGTCTAGGTCCCCATCCAAACTTGGACTCCAAGCCCCCACACCTGAGTCCTAGACTCAGTGTGGTGCTTAGACCTCCACCATCCCCGCCTCCAATCAGTCGATCCGAAAAGAGCCAGAACCCACGACAAGAGAGCAATGAGCCTTCCCGCCCCCATAAGCAAGTATGTCTCAGGATAATAAGTCTGTGACCTGACTAGAATCCAATGTAACGGTCAGGTCCTTAACCGACACAGACAAGGAAAATAGTGTAACCAAGCTATGCCCCGTTGGCCGTGGGACACAACCTCTTACACCCACCAATACCCGTACCATATCCCTGCCCGGTCTCCATTTCCTTTCACTATTTTATCATGAGAGTAATATTAATAATCACCTATTGCATGTAACGGCAGGTTACTCACGCTACTGAAAAACCTAAGCATAGCAGCTACGCGGCCTAAGCTAGTAGGACTCATAGGTAGGTATATCTATGTATGTAGTTTCAACAATAAGCCTGTAATGTAAATGCACATCATATATATATATCCAGTGATTATTCAAAATAAGGGTTATGCACCGGGGCTTTCCTTGGGCAAGCGGGGTGTCAACTCAGTCAGTCAATGGTGGCTCTAGGACCTCCTCCTATAAGAGGATCTCCTCCTCATACTCCTCGATCACCTCCTTGAACTCGTGGTCTCCGATGGTTATGATCTCCACCAACTCGTTCTCTACATGCAAGCGATGATGATGCAACACTTAGTATTTTAGCAACAACAGCTCCTAAAATAAGAATACACATGGTAAACTACTAAGCTAACTCTAATGACTAAGATACTAAGCTAACTATCATCTTCATCAAGTAAAGTGTTGGGTTCAACTAACAAACACCTAGCTTTACAAATGAAGGATATATCTTTATTTCTACTAATGATTTAATGTATATTTGAAACAAAGAGCATTTAACTACCCTTATGTTAAGTCTATTCTAAAGCTACAAAAATTATAGTGAGCACATAATAATACCATGAAGCTACTATAAAATTTTCAAAGCTAAAGTTATCACAATTTTGCCACAAAAATTCCTACAATATTTAACCTAATTATATTAAGCACTCTCAAATGATTTAATAGCTCCTGGTATCAACATGTATATATATGAACAAAATACACTAATAGATAGAGCACAATTTTAGGAACTTAACAAAATTTGTTTCACAATTTTTGGATACCTACACTATTTTATATTAAATACCAAAGTTCAACTTAGAATTAAAATGAAAAGCTATTTCTATTCTTCACGAAAAAGCTAAACTGATTTTGGCCCAACACGGCCCACACGTGACACAGCGCACCTGAGCGCACGGTGGCCTATGGTGAGGAAGCCCTGCGTGCATGTGCATTCTTGCAAAAATGCCCTAGCGTTACCAAAAAATTGCACGAACACTACACGTGCTATTTCTATAGAAAGCGACTTTGCAACGAAACCCTTGGATCCTTTCACCTTTGCACTAGAGAGGTCCTCAGGATGCCCCGCGCTTGCCGGCATAGTGGGCGGTGGCAATAGGCGGTACGCCAGCCACCTGAGACCCTTGCAGACCTAGATAGGGGACTGATGCTCACCTATGGGCCGACGTGCGACGATGGGCAGGTGGTTGCACGAACGGGAGTGAAGCAGAGCGGGCTCTCCCCGGTGGCGGACGACCTACAACGGTGGCAACCGTGTTTAGGTGAGCCACAATGCTAACAGGACGGTAGAGATAGGGGATGTGCACCAGGGGCACACCGCGAACCCGGGCAAAGTGGTGGTTCGGCCGACGACTACCTGAGTAGGGCTGGCCACATGGGCATGACGAGCACAGCGACGAGCCACGGTGGACAAGACCACATCAGCAACGTTAGGGAGGTGGTAGCGCTCTCACTGGCGTGTGCATGGTGGAGAGGGAGCCAAGGCGAGCTAGTGGTGTAGAGGAATTTGCGTGGGGTAAAGTGGTGGAGGCTGGCCACGACGTGGGCGGTGACGGTACATAACGGCATGGTGGTGGACAAAGCTCCAAAATTTGGAGCTCGGCCTAGCCGTAATCAAGGTGGGGTGGGGTCGGCTGGAGAGGGGGCGTGAAGGTGGAGACGTGAGCACGAGGAGTTGATGAGAGTTGCCCGCTCTCTGGCTCACCGGGACACGACATGACGGCGGCGGAAAGCAGAGAGAGAAGAGAGAACGGGCGCGACAGGTGGGCTCAGCTCGTCCATGCCTTGGCGGGACACGAGCGGTGAGATTAGGAGACCCACGCACCGATGCTAGTAGACAAGCACGCGTGCTCTCGACCAGCGTGGCCCACGCGGCCGCAACACCTTAAATGACAAGACGACGATAGTCCGCCCACGTGCGCACGGAAGAGGCGACACACATAGGACTGGCAATAGCGTAGAGGTGCAGTAGACTGACACAGACGTGATGACGATGTGACGGCAGCGGCAGTGTCACAACGCAAGGCAGCAACAGTGGATGTGATGGCAGCGCAGCGTGGGACGGGGCAGGCGGCAACAGCGGCAGCTTCGCGCGTCGAGCCAGCGGCAGCCGAACCATTACCAGGCCAGAGGTGGCCACGACCGACCACGCGCAACCAATGTGTGATGCCAAGCGCCCGAGCGCGGTGATCACGGCCACGCGGGCAACTAGCCCGAGACAAGTACGCGCACGAATTTTAAAGCGCTCAACACGGCAAAATGGTTGCTTTAGGACCTAAACCATCTTCACCATGCTCAAGATAGCACATGAGACTACCAAACCAAGCTATAACACTACACCACTCCTTAACCCAATCTCTCACAATAAATTGCTAAACATAGCAATGTCTAGCTGTCGGTAGACTTAAAATTTTCTAAGTTTTTGAGCTAGATTTATTTTCAAGTTCCATTTCTAGACTATTAGAAATACCAGCTAGTAACATTATTTTTCAACCGCAAGTATTTCATTGTCATCTACATAGTTTGTACTTCAAACTTTATTTAAGTATCACATACATGTTCTATAGTATTTTTGCTTAATAAAAATTGGTTTTAAACCCTAAGTGATATAACATGACTATCGAATCAACTTTTGTTTTGCATTTTTGTTGATCATTTTGAGTTATGGAAATTAATCTACACACTTTATTACATGCATTAACACATAAACATGATGCTCATTACATGTTTTAGTAGATGATTTATGGTGTAACACCGAGGGTGTTACAGGCAGGCAGTAAGAGCCCAACAGGCTCTATTTCGTGGGGGCTTCTATTTAAGCCCCATGGCCAGCTCTACCTCAATCTCTTAGCCATTTTCATTGACATAGCAACCTAGTGAGCTAAGCCAAAGCCCTTCCACTCATCTCCATCTTTGATTCATCTTCTTTGTGAGATTAGGAGTGAATCCAAGTGCATTGCTTGAGTGATTACATCTAGAGGCACTTGGTGATTGTGTTTTACTATGGGATTCGCTTGTTTCTCTTAGTGGTTGCTGCCACCTAGATGGCTTGGGGCAGTGAGGATCATTGAGCGGAGGAAGGTGATTGTCTCCGGCTCTGATAGTGGTGATTGTGAGGGGTTCTTGACCTTTCCCCGGCGGAGAGCCAAAAGGTACTCTATTGGATTGCTCGTAGCTTGTGGATCTCCATCTTGTTTTAGTTGTGCGGCACCCGATTGTGGGTTAGGCGTGTGATGCCAATTAGCGCGTGAACCTCCAATTGGGTAAATTGCTACAACAAAGATGTAGCTTGCCGGCAAGCAAGTGAACCTCGGTGAAAAATTTTGTGTCATCATTGTCTCTAAGGATTTCATTGGTATTCATTGTGATTGATTAATCATCTCTTGCTACGGCGGTATAAACATCACTACCTCTCTTGTATTTATATTCCTAGTGTAGTTAAGCTCTTTAGTGTAATTAGTTTTGAGAGCTAGCTTGTGTCGTGTCTAATGGTTAGTAAGGCTCTTTAGTTAGTCTTTGAGAGCTCACTAACTTAGAGAGTAGTGACTTAGCCTCTTGTGTGAATTAGAGATCATAGCCACTAGAATTATGGATAGGAGGCTTGCATTTTTAGTAGGCTAGTGCAACACTCGCTTCGCTGTTTAATTGTCTAACCACTTGACTTAAGTGTTATTGTAGTAATTTTTAATAGGCTATTCACCCCCTCTAGCCATTAGAACCGTTCACAAGTGTGGTGCCCCGGGGGTGGATCCCTAGTCTCCATGGCCGGATCTGGTCTCCTATGCTTGTCCCGGCCAACCAAGTCTTCTCGGTGCTAGTGCTCCTGTCAATGTTGTTCACCTACTCCTCTAGGAGTTCCTCGCCTCGCTATGGCCGTCGGTGGCCTGCTAGTCTTGGTGACCACCAAGAACTACTCCCCTATGACGTCCACACGCCGAGGCGAGTCCTCATCGATCTTTACTCTGTGGATGGCCGATTCCACGCGGAAGTCGACCGAATCTGCGTGCTGCTGGCCGAATTCACCAGGATCTGGTGGTGGGCGGCCCGAAGCTCCATGCTTATGTCTGTGTGTGTGTGTTTATCGCCTGTCTTTGTAATGGTTGGTCCTACCGTAATGTTGTTTGTATCGTCCTGGCGAATGCTTTGCCATCGTTCAGCTTTTGTGGTAGATGCTTTGCTGCTACTGTGTCTCTCCCAGCAGATACTTGCTAATCATTGGTCTTTTCCCTGGCAGATGCTTTGCTTCTGGTGTCCCTTAAGTCTCCACGAATGCTTTGCTGCCGAGATCATGTCCCTGTGGCAGATGCTTTTGCCGTCGTGGTTGTTTGGGGCTCCTCTCCAGTTGATGCTTTGGCACTAATGTTTGTGGATGTCTATATCGATTCCTTTGGGTGGATGCTTTGCCACCACAGGTTTATTTTCTCTATAGACAACTGTTGTGTTGATGTCTTTATTTTTCTCAGGCTCATCAGTCTGCTTGTTGGGCGTCATGGCTGAGGGTCCCCTCCCTTGCTTTTTCTTGTTGTTCTATGTGCCTAGTGGTAATCCTTAAATTGCCATTGGCTCAACTTGTGTAGTCCTTAATGAAATATGTGTCCAAGGACATGATCGCGAAAGGTGGAAAGGCAAGTTGGCAAGTGTGTATCCTTTGTTTTTTGGGCTTATATTACTGGAGGGGTCTTGTGAAGGATCGATCAGGAATTAAAAAAAAGTTGTGATGAACTGGATCTTTGTTGTAAAGCTATAACGGAATTTGAGGTATTCTTTGATTTTGCAATTAGTTGGCATAATGGAAATCTTCACAGCCGGGCGTTTGAGTTGAACTTTTTAATCGTTATTTGTCAGAAGTTGATATGTATATATACGGCATGCGTCCAGTAGCTGCACTGAAAACGCAATAACCGTTTGGACTTTAACGTTCTAATTATCTACTCCCTGCGTTCCACATTAAATCTTTCAGCGGAACGACTAGCGCCCGAACGTCCGACGTGCGGACACGTCTGGACGCCCGCGCCCACCTCACCTGCTGCACCCGTCCTGCCCACTCTGACTTTTCCACAAAAAAGAAGCCTGCCCCACATGCAACTCTGTGTGTGCATGTTTCACATGCAATTGTTGCGCCTGCAAACCCGCCCATGCATACTAGTGCGCCTACGCATGCAGTTGTGTGTCTCGTGCCTGGTGATGCCCACCTCGTGCCTACTGATGCTCGCCTCATGTCTGTTCATGCGCATGCAGGTGGAGACCGCTACGCACGTGGGAACCACATCTGCATGTGCCCGCTTCCTACGCCTACTAGCCTACTAATATTGCAACATTAAAGCACTTGTACAACATACGTCTGAAACAGGTAAAATATTTATATACATTTGCAACATATGTGTATAGCAACTACAACATCCAGATAAAACATATTTGCAACATACGTCTGAAATAGATGAAACAATTTGAATAGACGCTTACAACATATATCTGAAACATATGCAACATTGCAACATATACAATATCCAGATGAAATACTTGCAACATAGGTCTGAAACATGTGAAACATTTAGAACATAAACTTGCAACATACATGTATAGGCACTGCAGCATATGCAATATCCCAGATAAAACACTTAGAACATATGTTTGAAACCACTGAAACTATTTAAAACATACACTTGCAACATACGTGTATAGCAATTGCAACATATGCAACACCATCTACTTTTGCAATATCCAGATAAAATATATGCAACATACATCTAAAACGTATGAAACATACGGTTGCAACATGTGCTCATCCACTCGTCGTCGTCTAATGGAGGCTAGTTGACGCGGCGTGGGGGAGCGCAGCGCGAGGCACGAGTGGGGGTGTGAGGTGCGAGGCGCGGACGGCGCGGGCAAGGGCGGGGTGCGCGGCACAAGGCGCACACGGCGCGAGGCGGGTCTGGTGCGACCGTGCGAGGCAAGAGGTGCAGGGGCGCACGACATGAGGCGAGAAAGCATAGGGGGCGCGAGGTGCGGGACGCACGCGGCGCGAGGCGGTCCGTGCGACCGTGCGAGGCGCGAAGTTTTTTTACGAAAGTGTGAGTCGCGAGGTACAGGGGCACGCGCGAGACGGGTTCGTCCCATCCAGATGCATGAACGTTCTGATAGGAGCATTACCTATCTTTTAGAGGTGTTCTAAGCCAAACTATTAAATTAACTGTAGCTTAATGCATCTCCAAACCATGTCTGAGACTTCAGGATTTATGCCCGACAATTAGAATGCAGGTTTTCTGGTTTTCTTGCGGCAAATTGGAAGCACATTCATATGGCTTCTCTCGCCTGGACTTTTAGGTAGCCCAGAGAAGAAATTCCTCTAAATTCAACAAAAAAGAAACAGCAAAACTGGGCCATACAACGACAGTAGCAACATCTGTTATAATAATAATAAAAAAAAGACCGAGCATCGAGCCCACAACTACACAGCCCAAACCACCGGTAGATCAATTCAGCCCAGAGACATGAAACCTCCTTTACAGAACGGGTAGCGGCGGTTGAGGGGGCTTGGGCTGTTTTAGGAGTCTGGCCCGATTGCGTGCCGGTTTCCGGTTGAGGAACCGATTTACAGGGCTTTCTCTTGTCTAGATGTACTAGAGGGCAGCAAATCGGCACTCACAAGAATGATGACCAAAACAAAAAAAGAACGATGATGAAACTCCCTCAAAAAAAAAAAAGAATGATGATGAAACACATAAAATGCCTAGAGAGGAATCCTGTGGCATCATTCTTACAGTAATAGTCATACATTGAGAAGGATCAACTGTTACGAAATTCTGAGTACAAAATATTGAAAATGTCAGCATAATAAGCTGTATCAAACGGCAAGCCACCTCCCAGGTGTTCAAATCCTGATGACGAATTCACTGCCACACAATAGAGCTCCAAAAGTTTACAGCTCTGCCTCTAAACTAGTTCTTGGCGCCTCAAAACTGTGGACTATGCTATCCTCTCACCGAGTTGCCTGCTGCGCTGCTTGAGCTGGCTCCACGATGTTCTTTGCCAGCATGTAGGTTCGCATGTTGAGGCCCTTCAAGTTCTCGATAATCTGCTCATGTCTGCAAAAAGATGTAACCCGCCGTAAATACATTGTACAAATAAAGAAGATAATTCTATTCCCACTACAGAATGATTATTATTCAACTAGATTGCATTGTCCAAGTAGTAACAAGTGTAAAGAAATAATCAATGCATGCATGGACAAAGGAACTTACACATCGACGTGGTTGGTCGTCATGATAAGAGTTCCTGACACTGAATCAATCCTGGCATCCAGTTTTGAGCTCCTAACCAAGTTCATTATCCACAACTCAGCCTCATCGTAGCTCATGTTCAGCTTCTGAGAAAGCATGCTGTCCATTGAAGTAACATCAGGGCAACACATTAGATATGCTAACAACCAAGTTCCCATATGGTCCATAAAATATTGGGTACAAACCAACATGTGCTATTAAAATAGAAATATTAGTGGAGAACTTCAACCCTGAGAATGATACATTCGAGCAGAATTAACAGGTTTAGCAAACAAAATGAATGATTGATAGTTCCTAAATTGCGCAGACAAAACACAATGTTAATTACTATACCCCATAGGACATTACATTATTGCGGTTAACAAGATATGAAATCATCTAGCTATATATACTACACAAAGTAGCAACAGAATAGGTAAGAGTGACAAATAGTTTGTAACTGGAAAGCAAATTAGAGATCTAAAAACATATCGATACTTATCAATCCTCCTCCTCCCACTAAATTTGCTGAAGAGAAATCCTGCCATCCATTATAATGAGTAGAGTCATAAACACCCACCTGATATCAATGCACCGATGGATACGGCAGTATGTCTCGAAAATAAACAGACGAGCATTTTCAAGGAACTCGTCTCTCAAAGGAACAGTGACAAAATTTCCCTCTTCAATGCGCTTGCCCAGGAAAGGATCATTCAGTATAACCTAGAAAAATAGACGTTAGAAGATGATGCACATTAACCAGTCTTATAGTAGATCACAATTATATGGTAATTCACTAATGCTATTGTCACAGCAAAGCAGAACATGGAATTACATTCAAGCATGTTTTAAGCCCAAAATACCCTAGCTCGTTTAAACACCCCTCCAAATAGGCCATATTATTATACAGATTCTGCAAGATGACATCCCTGATGCATATGATACATCCAAGAAATAGGGAAACTTTGGATCATCAAGAATAAACCATTTTACTAGGGCAACATTTAAAAGAATACATGATTGAGGATCATTTTACAAAAGGATGTTTTGCAAAAAAAAAAAGGTTTCATTGTCTTTCAAGCTTTTCCATATTTCAAGAAGCACACACATGTGAAGAACAAATTTCAGGCCTTGAAGATGCAGAAAAACAGCCTCGAAATTACCTGCTCACACTCCATGAGTTTTTGTTGAGCACCATCAAAATCATAGTTGACATATAAGCATTCCAGAAATTCAGTTATGGGATCCTTGTAGCTATGCTGCTCCTGCTGAATGACCATAATCAACTCTTTAAGCATATTCCTTCTCCTTTTGTTCACAACAACTGCAGTAGCTAGGTATCTAAGAAGATGGTGTGCATTTGTCTGTATAGCATTCAAGTACCTGCAAGGGAAACAAATGAGTATGCAAATTTACTGGTATATTCTGAGCATATATAACCTTAACATGAAACCAAAAACATTTTTTTGAAACAATAAAAAATAGTAGCGACATCAAACTGGATTACACAGTTACAAAAGAAATGAATTTGAATCAAGTTCAAATGTCTAAAAAAAAACAGAAATATGGAAATGTGGAAGAATGTTTTAATATCTTGAAAACTGTTAATAAGTTGCTGCTTCCTAACTACAATTGCCAGAATGCTACAAATTGTAATTTCGTGTCAGGATATGACGAATATTGAGATTTTAACAGACGAACCTGTCCTGGAAGAACAGATCAATGATCCCATTTCTACCATTTTCATGGTTAAAGAAGATGAACAGAGCCCAATGCATCAGCCATATCCTGTTCTGGAGCTGATTCAGAGGTGATGAGAAGTTCTGCCAAAAGATCAGGAAGCAACAAGGTTATTATTAGTAATATAATGTGCACAAAGAACAAAGAACACAGTACGAAACATTGAGGGTACAACCTTTGAATCAATTATTTCCTTCAAGCGGTTGAGTTCCTCCAAAGCCACATCCCAGTTCTGCATTAAGATTTCGGCTGCCAGCTTTCCCCAGAGGGCACTCACACTCCGCTCACTGTTTGTGCACAAAGCACGATACTGGTACAGGTAATCAGCAGCCCCTGAGTAGTTACCACACTCGAACTGAAATTTGGCATACTGATACAGAGCTTCAATCTGGTCAGGACCAATCTGCATTGTTAAACAAGGATTGGTCAGTGTATTGGCGTTTAGCTCAGAACAGCCTACACAACAATAAAAGGGCACAGCTTCAACGTTTCATCTGAATTTTGATCTTAGTTATTATGCCTTGTGCTTTCTCTACAGTGCCTTTTTATCCTGACGAGAAAACTTGACTCTGAATTGTCCCTTACTGAAGAGTTGAAAGAACATAAACCTGAACTAGCATCAATTATCAAGCACTTTGACTAAAAGATACAAGGGAACCAACTATAATACTAGGAAGAACTACACATGTCTAGATTTTAGGACACCTATACATATAACATACTGAATTATGCATACTACAAAACAAAACACATCTCACAATCTACTTATCTGATCCATAATACAGGAGCAAAAGTCAGCATTCCACTAATTCAAGATTCCTCACAAAATAGCGCAGAACTAGAACTAAATCATCATATGCTAATTATATGTAACCACATGTAGCGGCAGTAAATCACGTAGCCCGGAAGATTGCTTCACTGTATGAGCAAACCAGTTTCAGGCTGTTTAATGACACACAAACTCCTAATTTCACAACCACATCTGACGACGCTCCAAAACACGGAATTACACCAATACAACTAAATGAAAACGAGGCAGAAGCAGAGGGGGGAGAAAAACGGACCTGGTACCTCTCCTGGAGCATGTGGATGTTGTACTGTTTGTCGGGCCTGAGCTCCTGCACGAGCTGCGGGTTCGAGAGGAAGGCGACGAGCGGGGCGGCGGCCTCCTCGAGCGACCTGAGCCTGGAGACGACCTCGGCGCGGCGCTTGACCATGTCCTCGGGGACGTCGTCGGTGCCGTGGAGGGACTTGTGGATGTCCATGGCATAGTCGACCATGTTGGTGCCGCTGAGGAGGCGGATCTTGGCCTCCAGGAACTCGGGCTCCGAGTAGAGCTGCCGCTCCTGGAGGAACTCCAGCAGCGGGAACACCAGGTGCCGGTCCAGCTGCGCCGCCATCAGCGCCGTGAGGTCGTGCTCCGCCATGGCTGGTGCTCCGAGCTCTCTCCTAGCTGCCTCCCGGAGGCGGCTAGGGTTAGGGTTCCTTTCGGGCTCGAGGAGGGCGGCGGCGCGGGGCGAGGAGGGGAAGCAGAGGGCCGTCCGAAGCAGAGAAGGGTTGGGGTTGGGTTTTGGTGGTTTTGTGGTTCGGCTGCCGATCGATGTCGTCCCCCGTTTAAACGGACGGACAGATGAGGACTCTTTTTTGGACCATTTTTTTTTTTTTTTTTTTTTTTAGAAATTGGAGCTGGCTTGGTGGCTTGTTCGAGAAGTAGTTGGATTCAACTTATCTTTTTCTTTCACTAGTTAACAACTTAACACGCACGTGCGTATAAGACATTTGTATTTTTTTTATTTGCTATTTTCTATCTTGCTTGTCGTTATCATCTTATCCTAGTATTTCTATGTTTGTTTGAAACCAATATTTTTTATGCTTGTATCCGAAAAATTTATTGTATATAAATTCATTTGTTTTTTGATTTTTCGTTTCAATATATGGGAATTTTTTTGAAGCATTTGTATTTGTATCCAATTTATTTTTGTTTTGATGAGTTCTATTTCTTTTTTCACTTTCATAATTTTAAATCCCTCATTAGTTTCTTTTAGCAACTTTGTACCAACTCTGCCGGAGCTGGTAGATGCACCCGCCGGACGCCGGGGCAGGGCTGCGCCGGGTCTGGACGCGATGCCTGCTGGCCGCCGGGCAGGGCCGCGCCGTCGGGCAGGTTGTCGTTGCTGGTCGCGCCGTCCGGAGGCCGCCAGGGCAGGCTCTCCTTCTCGGCCGCGAGGCGACAAGGGCACCTTCGGCTCCTACTCGGCTAGTCCAGTGGTGGCTCCAGCAGCTCGCGTCTCCTTGCCGCGCTCTATTTCGTGGTAAGTTCAGTCGCTCAGACTCATTGACTGTCGCAATCTTCCTCATCATCTCATCAACAGCGGGGCCAGGGATGGAGAAAGATTTAGTATCTCACGCTGACAGTTGGCATACTACATTATACTTTCCTTTGTTACTTAGATGATTAGCATCCAAACTCTAGTGCTTATATATTTTTAGTTATCATTTGCATCGTTCTTCAAAGTTGAAAATTGTAGTCCACCACCAATATGTTGTAGGTATTCTTTTTTAGTGCTTGCAAAATATTTTTGTAGTGCCGTTGAATAAAAATACTATTGTAGTTATCTGAGTTTAGATGACACAATAGCATTAAGCAATAGTTGGTACACTAAATATCATAAGAGACCATTCAGTTCCAGCAAATATAGAAGGGCTTCTGAAAGATCTGTAAAAATGCTTTTCCTTTCCAAACTTGGTAAGCAAATTAGCTTTCTAAAATAAGAATTTTAGTGGTGGATCTACAATTACTGCAGAATCTGAGTGAACACTCTGAACATCTCATTACTGCAGAAAATAGCAATGATAATGTAGTTCAGTCCAGTTACTGATTGACTACTTTCTTGTCACCCTGACTACAAAACTTTGATTCATTATTGACAATGTTCAGCGATGGTTTGTTTAATGTAATGTGTTCCCGTATATGCCAGCTATTCAACAAAAGAATGGATTTCCTGTTCCTGGTAGGAAAATCAGAGTTAAGCTAGAAATGAATCAGTGTTCCA